>NW_015115283.1:51061-77868 GCF_001443285.1 Poecilia latipinna
TTGTTCATACAAGAGCTTCTGTGAGATGGTTACCGCAGACGGGGGTGGGAAGTAGGGAAGGGAGAGTGAGAGCGGTCGGGCGGACAAAAGCAAATCAGATTTTGTCTTGATCAAAAACAAAACATTTACCAGCACTATCAAAACATCAAACACACTTTTCCAGGCCAGAAAAGATACCCCTGGGTTAGAGTTTCTTCGGTTAGCCAGAGCAACTTTAATTTTTCTTTTATGCATGCATATCACAATTGATGGGTGGGGAAGTACACATCTTCAAGGGCTTTCCCACATAAAGAGTTTTATCTTTAATCCCTAATAGTCCTTTAATGTATAGCTTTTTATTTGTCTGTTTTTGTTTTCTTTCATTTTTGCATATGGCAAAAATTAATTTGGGAAGGTCGTGCATTTTGGCATCAACCTGTGTCCCTCTGTTGGTACACTACAATTCAACTTACTGTTGTAATTAAATTAGGTTTAAGGTTTTTTATTATTATTATTATTATTTGTTTGTATTGAAGTACCTTCAAAAATGTACAAACAGATGTACAAAAATGTATGTTTTCTCTTGCACCCCATCTTGCACAGGGTGAAGGATGAACCGGCGCTTCTTTTCTGATCATGATGTCATCAAATGTTTCAAAGAAGAAATTACATTTATTGTACTTATTAGAACTCATGCTAAGCTATATTTCCTAACAAAATAACAGATAGTGATCAACACTAACTCTGCAGATGATTCTGATAAGGAAAAGGTTTCTGAATGCAAAATGAAAGTTCAAAATATTTTTATATTAATTAAAATAATTAATTATTATTAATAAAGTCCATCTTTTATTCAAAGTTTACCAGTCTTTCTCTGAAGTTTAAGGGGGGAAAAAATGTGTGGCCTAATTTTGAATTATAATACATAAAGTTACTGTGGGGTTTAAAGTTTGGAGGCTTAAGGGAAATAAATTCAAAGGAGAAACCTGAGCACGTTTGCTTCAAAACGAAGATAGAACTGAGAAGAGTTCTTTACGGTGGGCGAGACGAGCCTGTTCACTTTGGACTCAGAACTGACTTATTAACGGGACGTTCTGGGTAAACTAAAGCTTGTTCTCCCACTTAAACAGGAGGGTAAAAATGTCTTGCAGGAACTTATGGTGTAAGACAAACAGGTGTGGGAAATCTGTCGGTAGGACAAGTAATAGTCACACACTTCGATGTTGCAGCTACGGAAAAGTGGTGGAAAGCTGACACTGCACACAAAGATGGTGGCAGAATCATGTCTCTTCATGAGCGACAAGGAAACTGGTCAGAGACGTTGGAAATATAAATGGTGCTAAGTAAAGGTGGCTTGTTAGAGGTGACAAAAATACTTGAGATCAGAGTGGAGGTTCACCTTCCAGCAGAACAACAACCCTAAACATGCAGCCATCACCACAATGAAATGGTTTAAATCTACGAAAGGTCCAAACAAAGTCCAATTCTCTTGCACCTACCTGACTGCATATACTGTATGTGTGTGAATGAAGGAAAAATTACAAAGCAAATGAGTTAAGTTACTATAACCAAGTCATGGTTAACATTATGTTTTCACTTGACATTTTACTAGAATTTAAAGTAATACATCAACAGGTAAAAAAAAAAAGTGTAATTCACACAAAGTTTAGGGATGAAGGAAAGTACTAAAATGACAAATCTTTCTATAAACGTATTAAATGTTTGCTAAAGTTCTTCGAGTTCATACATATTGGAAAAATAACACATTCCTTTTCATCTTACTTTATTTGAGGTCCCACATGTTGTTGAACCAATCAGACGGCCTGTGAGATTCCCTCTCTTGCCTGAACCCCCACCCAGCAGTGGGTCTCAGACCTTTTTCTCTTTCCTCTTATGTTTCACCCCACCTCGATATTTACCTGTCTGTGGGTGGTCCGGCAGGTACTAAAAACAAATCCCCTACCCCTCCAAACAGGCATACTGAGAAATGGAGTCCGTGTTTATCCGATTTCGCAGCTAAAGCTTCCTACTTCTTTTGCAGTTTATGTCTTTTGTATTATGGTGAAGGGAAAGGATAAAGAGTTTGGCTACATGGGAGGAATAGATCATTCAGGGAAACAGCCCCTCATCCAGGCCTCAGGACCACCTAACCTGTGGCTTCGATTCCTGACCTCATAATGTGTGTGTGTGGGAGGAGGGAGGAGGTGAGGTATTACCTTTTTTGCCGACAGCTCTTCCCCATATTCCCTGACCCCCACAAAGACATTACAGTGGGCAAACATAAAGCGGCGCTTCATGAAGCCCGAGCTTATCTGCGCCCTGAAAGTATGTGAGACATGCCTGGGAACAAAAAGCCGTCTCTCAGCCTGGGAGCGAGGCCAAGGAGATCTCTTTCAGCAGCCACAGATTGCCCTGTGTTTTCTTAATTGACAGACCCCGGCCACATTTGATAGAAATGACATGCAGCTGGCGGGGAGCCCCGGCCTTCCAGGTAGACCACCTGTCAGCAAGAAAATTGTCCTCAATCTATTTCATAAAAAAAAAAAAAAAACGTTTGATGGAGGTCTCTCAGACTGCGTCACATACTGAGCTGCGGTAGATTCACCTTTCTCTGGGTTACACCTGTGTGGGAAAAGCTGGTCATCCCAGAAAGTGGGAGGAACTTTCTCTCTCCATCATCCATGGCAAAGTAAAATAAAAAAAAACATGAAACGTTTTCTGTAAAAGACAACGAACTTTGACACGCAGGGTATTATATTCAAATGCAGTTAACTTTCCTACTGTTTATTCTTTCAGCTGAACGTTTTCAGGGCCACATGAAGACTTGTTCAGCTGTTTAAGTTCAAGGTGTTAGTTCAGCTCTATCAGGAACTCGCTCTAACACTGAAACATTTCTTGATGCCTTTTTATTATCTATTTTTCAACTTTCTTAAAATAAGCATGTTACAATAATTACATTGTAAATTAGTTTTCTTGTTTATGTAACAATATATTTAATAAAAGTAATATCAAGTTTCATTTCAGTGGAATGCTGAGGGAACATGCAAACATTATCCATGGTGATGGCAACATTACGATGCGATTCGGCTTTTTCTTCAGCAGGAACAAGGGAGCAATCCTGGAAGAAAACCTGAAGCTGAATGTAAATGCACATCTCAGATAATTATTTCCTAAAAGTTTTAAAATCATGTATGATTGATTTTCTTTCCACTTCACAATTATGCACTATTCCTACTATTAATGTGCATAATTGCACATGGTAAGTCTTGGGCTTAAAACTGCAGTGATAAATGGTGACAAACATTGTTGTATTGTGACAAAATGTTACAAAAAAGTTTAAAGGTGTTGACACTTCTGCAAAGCACTGCGTGTCTCTTTTGCATTGTGAGGAAAGCATGTCCTCCACTGGCCAAATAAAGTAGTGCACCCAGTGCGAGCTGATGGATGGACGAGAGAGAGGAAGAGAGAGAGAGAGAGAGAGAGAGAGAGACAGAGAGGAAGACAGAAAGAAAAAACAAAAATGACAAGATATTATTTTCTATACACACTGTTACACACAACAAACATGTTCACATTCATTCATTATTTTACTGTTAATTCCTAGACACTGAAAATTCTTTATCTAATATGTGTACCATTTGAAAAAAAATTGTATTGCTCAATGCAAAAATACATATGTACACTTCTACCTCTTTCCTGGTTAATTAATTTATAATGCGGTCGTAAAATATCAGCTTCCAAAGAATTAAGTCCAGTAAAATTAATCCGGTAAATCCAGAACTTAAAATAAATGTTTATAAATATAAAAATATATATGAATGAATGAATGAATGAATGAATGAATGAATGAATGAATGAATGAATGAATTGACTTTTTCTCTAATCTGGCTGCAATTAAAAGCCAGAATAATTAGTATTGAACACTTAAAAGTATTTCTCAATACATATATAACATTTGCCTATTGGCATGAAATTCACACAAGATGTCTGTAAATACCTAAGTAATAAACACACTCAAAGAAATCAAAACAAATTGCCAGGGATTACTGTAGTCCAGTGTTTTCACGATAACAACACTCACTCGCCACACAAGACTCCACTGCTGAAGAAAAAGCATCCTCATGCTAGCTTCAAGAGTGCTGCAAAACAATGGAAGAGGCCAGTAAAAACCTTGGTGAATATAGGTTGGGCCACAACAAAGCAAACTGAAACATTTTGGATGTCATTGGACACAAAGTGTTTGAATAAAGAATGACACTGCACGTCACCCTTAAGAAACTCCATGCAGTGTGAGGTGACAACATTGTGGTGTGGGGGTCTATTCAGCAAATACTAATGGCAGACTCATACTTGTGCACTTATGCATATTGAGACATGCCAGTGAGGCAAAATTGGATTATTCAGCAACCTCTCAACAAAGCTGCTACTGTCACCAAGTCAATCATTTAAGTTGAATCCAACTGAAAATCTTGAAGATCATCATGCAAAAATGAGGGAAACAACATCATATTTATTTTTTGTTTTTAAGTAATATTGCCAAAGAACATATCACCGTTTTTCCTCTCCCTCCTTCTTCTCTTATTTGGGCAAAACATCTATAACAAGACTTAAGATTTTTGTAAAAAATATTTTCACATTATAGGAAACAATTTGAAAAATTTTCTGTCTTTACTAAAAACAATGACAGAATCAAAGTGATATGTCTGTAGTGACAAATAACATGAAATACCAAAATGCATCTGTCAAAGAGTCATGTGTGCATTTAGAGGCCAAGAATCCCAAAGGCACGAACTCCACAGAGAATAAAAAAAATAGGCCATATGGCATCCACGTCTCAGGCCCCCCATCCACGATTCCACCCAAGCCGACTTCCCCATGCGGTGAAGAAAAAGCTGATTTCAGGGTGCCAAACAGTGCCGGTCTCCTGAGGATATTAGTGGGGCATAAAAGATAAGGAACAACCCATCCCAGACAGACAGTTTCAACAGATAAGTGCACAGAAGCCCCCTGACCCCCGTACATGATGTGAATGTCTACAAGTCTACTGCAGGCTTGGGATCTCACAGCCACGGTGTTAACATATTTATGTTTTCATTCATTTCAGATTTTCAGATTATCCCCTGCTTTTTTAATTTATGAACAAAAAGACTAATACAAACCTAAATTTGGATTTTATATCACAGCCGAACACAGTACAGTGTATGCAACGTTTGTTGCGTTAGTCTTTCGAAGTACCTTTGTCTCCATCGGCTTTTCATGACTGATATTTCCAAATTCAGACAAATTGCAAGGGGAGGGCTTGTGAACATCAGCTTTCAAATCTTGTCTCAGATTCTCAACCGGATTTAGATCTGGACTTTAACTAGGCCATTCTAAAACAAGAATATGTCTTCCTCTAAATCCACTGTTAGCTGTATTAAGGTCATTGTCTCTGTAGGTCTGCAACTGTGCCACAGTTTCTATTTTTGGAAACGGTGAGCGGTTTGTAGCTTGTGGTGGTTCAAGACTAACCCAGCTGTCCAATACTTTATCCCTGCCCTGTCTGGTGTGTTTCTTTGTCTTCATGTTGTTTGTTCACTAATGCTGTCTTATAGCCCTCAGAGGCCTTCACAGAACAGCTGTATTTACACTTGAATTGACCTCTATTTACTAATTGGCTGACTTGTGAAGGCAGTCGATTAAACCTGTCTTCATCCAGGGGTATTGAAGTATAAAAATAAAAATGCACATTTTCATTTCTAGAAATAATTCTAAGCCATGTATCATTCTCCTGTGCACTACTTTGTCTTGATTAATCAAATAGTCTCTCATTAAAGCACTCTGAAGTTTGTGGATGTTACATGATGAAAAAGTTTAATAGGTGTGAACACTTTTTCGACACACTGTACATTTTCTCCGTGGGACGTTAAAGTTTAAACCGCACTTCTATTTGTATCATTGCTCACTTTTACAGTGATATAGTTTGACACTGAAGGACGCTGGGGAGATGGTCCTGTGTTGGAAGTGATTTATCCCGTGGTCTGTGAGGTATTGTTTTTGGTGTCAGCAGTCTGCATCAGTATCATTTTACTGAACGCTCACACATCAGTGAAACGGCTCCGGCCTCAACCGAACAAGTGTTAGCTCCTTCACAAACCCCAGTATCAGCAGAAACCAGATGTAAGAATAACAGACATTTTTGTATTTGTGTATTTCTTTTATGTTTGGTTTTGTTACTGAAGTGTCAAAGGCATACGCATGTCTTTGTAACCCTCTTTTGACTGAGATGTTAATGTCTTTATGGTCTTTATTTAGAGATAAGCGTGAGTAGCAAAATTAAACCCAGCTTTACAAAAAGCTCAGTTAGTAGAAGCTTAACAAGGAGGGTAATTACAAATAATTCACCACTTTTAACTATGGAGATTTATGGCTTAAAAGAAAAGTGAAATACTATATGTGTCACGCTGATATTTGTAGTTAAATGACGCATTCCTCTGGATTTGAACATTGTTTTAAACCCTGAGGATCCTTCCACACATTATTTATTAATTGGTCTTTCTACTTTGTGGGCTGGGATTTTGAAAATGCTTTAAAAAAAAAAAAAGGAACAGACAAATAAAAGTCCTTGCTCCACCGCATTGGCATTATACTCAAGGTTATTTCACAATCAAGATTCACAGCAACGTGAAATTCCCTGTGCCCTTTCGCTGCTCCTCTCCCGGCTCTCATTTCTCCCACATGTCTAATAAAGGCATTTCTGGCCAAAACATTGGTCACAACTCCCCCTTCCTCTGCTCTATAGATGCTGGTCGGTTAATGAAGTAACAACAAATTGGGCCGCAGACTAATTTGGAGTGGCGTTTCTTGGCCCCTCTTGGCCCGTAGAGATGTGTTTCATTTTCTCTTATCAGCGATTCAGTCATGTGGATTTACGCATGGACGCCTCTGTCTCCCCTGATCGTTGTGCTAATGGAAACTTCGTTAATGTCATTAATCTGTGGGCTGAGACTTGTAGCAAACACATATTTTGCTGTTTGTGCTCCATTTGTTAGATAACACTGAGAGCTTCCTTTGTGTGAGTCTTTATAGAGAATTATAAATATGGGACGGCATGGTGATATTAGGACCTGTAGAAGTTTGAAATTGTGTTCCAGACTGTGTGCGGTAACAAGCATAGCTTCTAATATACACCACAGAAATGTAAATCTATGCAGATGATCTATCATTTAAGGTATAAATGCTAGAAATAAAGTTCAAGCACCTAGCCACTCAGCAGGGAAATCTCACCTCCTCTTAAATCTGATTTTTGTCTCCGTCCAAAGTAAAACATGAGACAACTGTGCATCTCACAGCATCCACCAAAGCATAACAAGATGTGATCTGTGATTAAGCCAGAACACTGAACTCTGATCTCTGTTGCCTGGACGACACAGGTTCAACACGGTTACTCACAGTTTAGCGGCCCAGATTAGTAAGAGGGCAAAATGCTCCTGCCAAGATGAATCCTCATCATATTTATACTAAGTACATATTCTCTATTAGGATGTTGGTGTGTTTATACAGGGTAGGTGCTCAGAGTCAGGCTCAGATAGGTGTGGGAAGATGAAGGTCACTCGCTTTAAGATTGGGACTAAAATACAAGGCATGGGTCTACGTTTAACACGTGAATCCCTCGTAAATGTTCCGATACATGGAGGAGATATGGATGCTTCGCATGATAAAATATGCTCTTAGTGTTTGTGAGTACAAGTCATCAAATGTTTACAACTTAACTTTTTGGCACTTTTATCAAATTATTATGATCCTGATCAACTTGCAGACTTCATGAAGTGATGTTTATTCTCACTTTTATGTGACCTTTTGTTTATTCTATATTTTTAACGGACTTATATTTAATTATTAACGATTCCCATGATGTACGATGACAACAAAAGCAGAAATATTCATAATGTTTAGCCTTTTGCCTTTTTTTTTTTGTCCTTAAAAAAACAGCCATTCATTTGTTCTCTTTGAAGCCTTGTGCATGTACTGTTAGAAATCCAACTGTGTGGCATGTTGAGACAAACACGATGCAGCCATGGGGAGCAGGAAAGCAAGTCTCATTTTGAGGGGCTCTCTCCTATCATGAGTGCTCATTACTTTCAATAAAATATGCTTCCATCTACTATATAAAGCAAGAAAAGTTTTACATTAAATTAATAAACATTCTAACAATGGTACCAGTCATGTTTCCTGAGATCAGGTTTTGGTGGATGAACAAAGTAGCGCCTTCACTAGTTGAAACTAGCTTTGTCTTCCATGGCTCTGTGTTAATTTAGGACAAATGTCACAAATGTCACGATGATTAACAGCTTCATTGTTTTTATATTCTCTCTGATTATTTGTGTCATTATGTTTATTGATTTAATCTTTTTTTTCATGGACAGCATTGTCATTTCTCTTTATTGTTGTTAATTTCTTTGTTCATTTATTAATATTATTGTTTATTTATTATTATTATTATTATTATTATTATTATTATTATTATTATTATTATTATTATTATTATTATTATTAAGTGAATCACATGCTTCCTATACACCATGCTCTGGAGCTTATAATTACAAAATGTGGCTGAAACTTCCAGATATCTTGCATCGTCAGTCTCTCCACTCTGAGGCTATGCCTGACTTTACGTATAGCCCGGGCATTGAAGAAAATTTGTTAAACCCTTACATCAGTGACAACCATAAAAACCTTTAAGAGGTTCATTATCTCCCACTAGAAGAAGTATATCTCCACCTCCAATATCTGTCTAAACTGAGCCTCACAGATTTTTAAACATCCACATTTAATCATGCAGATTTTTTTTTTGATTTTTTTTTAAATCCAACATTATTTCTTGCTTGGCTGATCGACACTTTGATGCCCGCGCTCACAAAGGCACTGTAATGTTGCCATTAGTTATGCTTCTTTGGTGGCCAAAAGATGGATCCTTAAGTCCCGGGATCCAATAAGTTTGTATGTGAATGGTTGGAGGAGATAAACTACATCACATAAATGAAATAACTGATGGAAGACGAAAGGGGGGAAAGCCTCTTAATTAAAAATATGAAAATGAACAAAATCTCTGACTCAAATTTTAGGCCCATCTGAACAGCTACAGTAATTCTCTCATCGCCTTATATGAAGTTCATTTCAAAAACAGTGGAGACAGTGGGTAGAGAAAAAAAAATCAATTTATTCAATTTCTGATTATTGTTCCTAATATATATATATATAGGAAAAAATCCAAATTATCAATTTCTCTGATTTTACTTTTTATAGGTATATGTTTGAGTAAAATGAACATTGTTCTTTTATTCTATCCACTACTGACAACATGTCTTGTAGTCCATCCTTGTTTGTGTAAAAGGAGAAAGGAAATGGCACAAGGATGTTGGTTTTATTCTCTGGGGAGTCTCAGCTTACTAGTGTGTGCCCTGTGCTGCAGAGTGCAATAGGCCAGGTGCAAACAGAAAGGTTGATTGTATAAGAAAATGACCCCACCCGCCCCATATCCCCCTCCAAAAAATAAAATCTAACATATAATGCACTCATGCAATCATTGCACCTATTGGCAGAACATTCAATCTTTTCTATTTCATTCAAGCGAAATTAACAAAATAGAAACTTTTCATTTAAAATTTCTATTTCTATCACTCTGAATGTAACTTTACTCATCTCTCCGTCAGAATTGACCAGCTCCCCAGTCCCTGCTGAAGAGAAAACACCTCCACAGCATGACACTGCCATTCTCATGTTTCACCTTTGCGTCGGTGTGTTCAGTAGTTAGTTTTCTGCTCCACGAAATGCTTTGCAAGTAAGCCAAAAACTGCTAACGGGGCTCCCCCCCCCGCCCCCCTCAAAGTTTTATTGCCAAAAAATACCAGAGTCCCGTGTATCATTTTGATATGCACCATACTTTGTTGGTCATTGACTTGTCATTGTAATTTGAAGAGGTGTAAAAAAAACATAAGGTTTGCATCGTTTTTCAAGAGAATATACCTGAAATTGATTTCCTCATCCTGTTGAATCCAAATAAAAATGACTCAAACACACTGAATTACCAAAGAATCAAAACATTCATCATCTTATTTGTATTTTCTAGAATGATGAAAGTCTTCTTTCATTCTTGTTACGTGACTCAGCATTCACAAGAAGCATAAACATACCTCCCAGATCTCTGGACAACATCTTTACTGTCAGTAAGGACTTTATATGCAGTCAGAGAATAAACTTAGATTTATTCATTGCTTTAATGAGTTCCATATATTACACAGTGCCTGAAGCTAAAACTGCTTCATGAACGGAATGGACCAACTTCATTGCTGAGCCTTCGTATAAAATGATCAGCTGCTATTGATCAATAATTTAGACAAGTGCCAGATTATTGACAGGAAGACAAAATATGTTTGGCTGGCTGTGTTTGAGAAATCCCCCCCATACACTCAATCACTGGAACAGAAATTGCTCCATGGAATATCATATTGCGGCAATGTTTCTTTTCCCTCCTGCAGATCAATGCTAATTGAGGTCCTAGATGATGAATGTAGCCTGAAATGTTTTTTTTAACCCACGGAGCGCTGCTCAGCAACAAGAACTGGGGCCTTTTGGGTCGTTACAGAGTGACTTAGAGGCACAGAGGTTGTATAAAAGAGAATCAAACTTTTTTTTTAATGTATATATTCATTGAAAAATATGACATAAATATGACTAGGTTGATTTGGATATCCTTAAATGTCCATAAAAGCAACCAGCAACTGTACAAGCTAAAATTGAACATTTTCTAACTAAGAGCACCATGCAGCCTGCTCTGAGGGACAGCAGTAAATTATGAAGATCAACACAGCCAACAGAAGGATGCTGCTCGATCCCTGAAGCCCTACAAACACAACCAACGCGGACAGCACGCAGCAGATGGGGTAAACCATGCCATCATGTGGAAAATAGACCTGTTGTGTTGTCGCGGAGACTAGACTTGGCATAGTCTGCCAAGTGGACCACCAGAGGAAACTGCAAGAAGCTGTGACAACAAGGGGAAAGCTTTAATTCTTGTTGTGCATTCGCTCCGTCAGACAATAACAAGGCCTTTAAAGCTGATGTTAGTTGTCACAGCCCACTAAACAAGTCAGTTACAAGATTTTTGCTTCCAAATCCCTGAAAAGTGCAACATTTTATGAACTATTGGTAATGTATCTGTGCTATAAAACTGTAATATTTCTGTCATCAATTGGAGTTTAAACCAGTGGAGGCTCTCAAACAGAACTAAAGACAAATATCCTGACTCGTTGCTGCCATCTTGTGTCTCTTTAAGTTTTAAAAAAAAGCACTCAAGAATTAGTGAACAAACAGGGTTTGGATGTAAAACAATATTCTGAGTTTTTTATATCTAACAGTACAGAACCCCCTCAGATGTACCAAGACATTGCTGTCCACTTACAGTGGGGGAAATGAGAATTTGATACATCACAGAATTTTCACCATTTTCATCTAGAACAAAGAAGTAGGTAATTTTCTTCGTAGTCTTAAACTTCAACATTGAGAGACAGATTACTAAAGAAAAAAAAAAGTCACCCCAAAAAAGACACTACAAATTTTAAATAATTGGCATTTTATTGCATGAAATACATATTTGATCACCTACCATCTAGAATCCTATTTGAACTCCTCACCTCTGCAACATATACCAGTCCACTAGTGACAGCAAGATAAGGCTTTGAAGCACTGAAACTTTCTTTCCAATTGGTCCACTCAGGAGCCAAAGCTTCATGATGCTTCATTTGCTCCACTATGCCATCAAGTGGACAATAAATGTAAAACAGGGCTATTATAGTGATTTTGCTTCAGTGTTTGAAGCTTTAAATTGAACTCAGAAATGTCGTGAGATGTCAACACATGATCTTAATTTGTCTTTACGGTACAGTGTCTGGATCAAAAGGGAAAGTGGAAACAAATAGAGGAGGATAACTTCAAAGAAAAAAAAAACAGTCATTCCCTCAGTTTTTAGACTACTGATTTTAAAAGAAAAAAAAAAGTCAACATGCATAAAAAAGTTTTGCTTTACAAATTACAGCAGATTAATACACAATTTTTCGGGTGGCATTTCCCCATTTAACTGCTTACATAATTCATGTGCCGTGTCACAAGAACAATAACTGCCTTACAAGTTCTTATAAAATCTACTTGGACTTAATGGGGAAAAGTCCAAATAAATTCTTGTGTTTTAAACACGTGCTGAGGCTGTACATTTAGAACATTATCATTCTATGGGTCACTTCAATCACATCACAAAAACAACATATAATGATTCAGTTACTTCTGAGTGCTTCTGGTCTGGCAAAGTGTGAAACAGCAGATAAAACCTAAATGTTTCAAGAGATATTAAACCTTGAATAAATTAAAACAAATATCTAGTGTTGCAGTGACCGCTTTGGAAATGCATTTGTGTGCCCTGGGTGAAGTGACCCTTTCTGCAAGTAAACTCAAGCAAAACAAAATGTTTAATTAAACTCAAACATTGTAAATGTTTCTAAATGAAACATAAGACCATTTGTAGCTTTGCATTTTGTTTGGAACAAACAACAACAACAAAAATACATTATGCTTTTGGTTAGGAATGCAATCTTGCGACATTAAGTGAATAAAAAGTGCAGTAATATATTTTGGACAAGAGGCAGCAAGGCTAAAAACACACATGGCTTTCTTCTTTGAATGTTAAATTCAAACTTATTTTCAGTTAAATTCTAACTTTGCAGCGCTGACCACGATCCAGTGAGGTTCTCTTTTTGTTTTTTTTATTCCACATCCATACTTTTCTGAAAAGTCGAATCATTTCTCCATCACGTGATATGGGTTCAAGTGACAGCTGCCAGTCGCCTGCAACAAAAGCAAGACGAGTCTGTAAACCACCACGTCAATGTAACTGGCGAAAAAAAGCTCGACAGCAACTGCTGTTCTTACCTCACTTTGCGAACTCGTTCTTGAGTTTCTCCCTGTGGCTAGATCTGCAGATTGATAAAAGGAGCGAAACCCAGCATATCCTGAAGAAGCACCAGGGCCCGCGGTAAAGGCGGCTCTACATCGATCACTACGTTGCGCTTCCGGAGAGGGTCGAGGCTCGACTCGGTCACGTTGTGACAGTGATTCACCCTCAGGGACTGCAGCTTTGGGCAATACTCTGCAAGAGTTCTTTGGGGCATAGGAGTAACAGGGGGAACTTATGAATGGATGATCAAATCAAACGCTTTAGGAAAAAAGAGTGTTATATGTATAGCTGCTTATGCAATTGTTGTTTTGAGACCGTTTAAGTAATATGCAAGTTTACCCTATCAAAGACTAATAAACTTTTGTTTTGTAAAGAACACTGAACACTGGAACTGGAAGATATATTAAATATTCTAAATAAAACAACAACCAAAACAATGAATAAAATGGAAATAAAAAACACACAACTGGAACCAAAAATCAAATTAATTACGATGTCTCTAAACAAAACTGTATGACAAAAAAAATTAATTATCGGAAATGGAAATTATCGAGCTCATTTTAATTATTAATTACGTAGTAAATAACAATAACATAAAACTTAAAAAACCTCAAGGAGTATGAAAACCACTACAAATAGGCATGTTCTATTGTTCAAATTACTGTCCTGTCTAACTGGACTAAAATGTCAAACATTGTTGCCTGGAGAAAGGTTAAATGTGTTGTCTTTTCTCTATTCATCTGTTCATGTATGTTTGGATAAAAGGCAGACACTGTTATCCAAAGCGACTTACAAATGAGGATATAACAATACAGTTTACACCAAAGCTAACAATAAGCTACTTATATCATCGTTTCCCCTTTTAGAATCAGTACGTTACAAACCTGATGGACTGGTTCCGGACTCGCAGACAACCTGTCAGATCCAGCTGTTCCAGACCCCTGCAGTTCTTGGCCACCTCTTCCACCGACTCGTCTGTAATGTTGGCATTGACCGCCAACGACAGCGACTTCAGCTCAGCACACTTTTTGGCCAGGTAGCAGATGGCGTCATCCTTCAGCTGGCGGCAGGCGGTGAGATCGATCGACCGGAGCCCTCCACAGTGGTCAGCCAGGCTGCGCAGAGACAGGCAGTCCACCCAGTCGCAGTGAGCCAGGCCGAGATGCTGGAGATGCGTGCAGCTCAAGGACACGGCCACTAAGGAGTGGCGGGTGAGGGAGGCACAGCCACTCATGTCTACCCTGTGCAGATGCTGGTTCTGGCCGATAACAGGAAGCAACTCCTTGTCTGTGACCCAGTCTGAACAGTTTTGAAGGGACAGGTTCTGGAGAACTTTATTGTCTTTTAACATTGTGCAAAATGCTTCCTTGGGGATGCACGGTCCAATCTGCAAATATTCAAACGGAACATGGAGCTGAAATATTTTGCTAACCAATACAGTCCCCCTTGATTATTTGATTTACAATTTTAATGTATATGACAGATCAACCGAGTAGTGCAAATAGAAGGAAAAAAATGATAAACGTTTTTGTTTTTTTTAAATAAAAGTCTGGAAAGAGACAGGGAATTGTATTCAACCCTTAAACTTAACTAAAATGTTTCCCCGATATCCTGTGAAAAGTAGCTGGGGTTGTTGTAGTCAGGATGTTGTAGTGATTTGCAAAAAATCTTTTGGATCTCCTGCAAATAAAGCACTTTCTTCCACTTGTTTACTGTGTCATCAACACAGCATGTGGCCAACAGTAAACGGGGCTTCTTATGGCTTTATTCAACAACTGGCTTTCTCCTAGTCACTCTTGAATAAAGGACAGATTTATGGAGAACACAACTTATAGTAGTTATATTTATGATGTTGATCTCTGCATCTCCTCCAGAGTTACCGCTAGCCCCTTGGCTAGACCAGTCATGTGTTGTTTGGTCACTAAAAATCTCAGAGAAAGCTTTACAATGCATAGTAACTGTATTTATACTGAGATAAAGTTACACAAATATGGACTATATTCACTAATTAATAGGTTTCATCTGAAGGCAACTGTTTGCACTGGGTTTTATTTAGGCCATTGGTCTGCTAGTGGCTCTTTGAATCTTCCACAATAATTTTTAATGAGTTTGGCTAAAAATTATTAACCAACTGATGTCTTTAAATGCGGGTTTGAGCAGTACATTATTGCTTACATAATTTTGAACAAATAACATCCCAAAATTTTAACTATTCTGTTTTTGCTATTATGTCTTTGCTTATTCTAATTGCTGAAAACTTAAATAAAATGCCGTTTCTTTAAAAATGACAATGCATTTCTTATACGAGACATTCATTAGGCATTATGTCGTTTATTTTCAAAAGATGATGGAACAGTTTAGCTTCTAGACAAGCTATATGACCTGGACTGAGGGCAAAAATGGCTCTTTGGATTCCAAATTCAATTCAGTTTATTTGTAAAGCAATGTCATCTCAAGGCACTTTGTAAGAAAAGTCATTTCAATATAATGAAATATTCGTTCCAGTTAATTATAATTATCAAACGTAGCAGGTTGCAGTTTAGGAATATCAGAGTAAAGGGAGATGAACACATCTGCACCTTTCAGCATTCTAATTCATACAACTTTGAAAAGCATCCATCCATTTCCCTCACATTTATAAACTACTGCTGCAATGCACTGCTCCTTTTTAAAAGTATGTACCATTACTTACGGTGGAAAAATTAAAAGTCCTGCAGTTGGCCAGATACACCTGGACGAGGCTGTGGAACTGCTTGCTAACCCTCTGCAGGCTGACAATGTGCTGCAACGGCAAGTAGGACAAAATGTGTGGAACGAGAACATCCTCCCAAGGCAGGTCCAAGAGATGACATCTGCAGGAAAACAAACCCTGTTACAGCTGAACTTTGACTCTGCAAACGCTTAAACAAAAATAAAATAAATAAAATTTAAAAAAAAATCAACGAATACGAGTAAACACACAATGGGGTAATTTAATGCATTAGCATTGAGTGCCGTTGCGTTTGCCCTGGCGCTGCTGTATATAGTTAAAATTAATTGCCAGCTATATATAAATGGCACGAGCTGCGTTCCAGTGACTGTTGGTTAATAATCTTACGCTTCCGCTGTTAGCCGGAGAGCTAGTCTGCCGGGGCCACCAACTCAGCTGTTTTTTTTAGAGATATAAACACGTTTTAAAAGCTACTTACGTCTGCCAACTGCCTTCTTCATCCATTGTGAACCAGCTGCGTAATACGCTGTTTTTCAGGACGAGCTGTTCTTTACATTGTCACCTAAGGAGCGTATTTTGCCTTAGCATCTTGTAAAGCGTTTGAGGTGTAACCTAAACCAAAAGCTGCATTCGCTGGCTGTCGGAATAATTATTGTCAACAAAGAAAACTGCGCAAATCATCTCACAGAAGATAACGGAACTTTGTAAAATTGTCAGATTATATACTGCCACTGAAAAGCACAACATAATGGGGTACCTGATTAGTCTGAGTTGCAATTTAGTTTGTAAATCATTTAGCCAGAGAAGCAAATGCACCTAAATTATATTCGTTTACAAAAATAACGTGCTAATCCTTTCTGATGGAGTAATTTTGAAATAATTTTTGTCAAATACATAATTTTTTTGTAGTGTTTTATAACAGTAACCCGGGAAATACATCACTGGTCATAACATTTACGGTGAACACTTGAATGCGTCATGACTGATTTTTTGTATTTTTGAGACGATGGGATTATAAGTAGACTGATTTGTTACAGCTGCCATTTTTTCAAAAAGCCACCCGATGTTATGCTCATTTCCCAAATCAGGATGTTAAATTATTTCTTCCTTTTAAAATTCCCCCAAACTTATTTTATTCTACACATAAAAAATAGGTGTTTTCAGATAAATTTATATGTCCCTTTAGTGCTTTGAACATCAATAATTCAAACACCACTGGCACAACACAGCATCTTAAAACACACACACACACACAGTTAGAGAAAGAAAAATAGCTAGAATTTTTTTTATGAAAATAGCAGAAAATAAATTTGAGTTCTTTACACAATATCTTCAAAAACAAGTATTTATTTGCATTTTTAGTAACATGAAAGTATAGGCACTGACTATGTATCCACAATAAAATTATGCATTTTTCAATGTAACCACATTTGTTGATCATAACTAAATATTTTTGAATCTCATAAGTCAAAATCACAATTCAAATAATATGTCAAAATATATCAAAATAAATAACTGTTCTCTTAATCCCCCAGTTCCAAAGATAAACAAGAGCTGTTTTAAGTTCAGCAGTCAGCTACTCAGCCAGCTCACCTCTGTCCAGAGCTACAATGAAGTCAATCATGCAGAACAACTGCTGACCCAACAAGTTATGTTTCAGTGAATGACAGCAGCCAGCAGAGTAGTGGAGTGAATGCTCACTCCTCAGTAAACATAGTCCATATACAAGGCATAGAGCAAGAATGGCGTACAAGTCGATATATGATTTTTCCGCTGAGACGCTGGAAGGAGAGGAAGTCCCATTGAGCATTTATAAAGGAAAGGTGCTGCTCATTGTCAATGTTGCCACCTTCTGAGGGTCAACGATTGAGGAGGTGATTCTTCAAGAACATTGACTGCATAATGTTCTACATAGTGTACCCACATAGCCTTACTGCAACCATTATTTTCCATGTTCTTTCAGTACCACCGAATGAATGCACTAATGGAAATGTTTGGCAACCTGAATTTCACTGTGTTAGGTTTCCCCTGCAACCAGTTTGGTCTTCAGTCACCTGGTAAGTTTCTCCTCTGATTTAATTAAGCTTATAATGCTTTCTTTATTCCTTATTATGTTTATGAGGCAAAGATTGTTGGACTTATAGGGAAAAGTTCTTTGCTTGCATTGTGTGTATACTGAACATTTGTTTTGCTGAACCGCCATAATAATAAAAAGCCTTTGTTCAAAAGTAGAGTAAAAGGTGAGTTGTTATATTATTTTGTCTGTTGAAGTGATATATTGAAATTGTTCTTTTTGATGATTAAACAGCATGCAATTTTGATAACTAATAAAGAAAGAGAATACAATGCATAGGTTTAAATTTATCATAGTTATTCTCTTACACAGAGGTTTGAAATTAAATCAAATATTTAATTAAAGGCAGAGTCTTTGGAAGGAAACCAACCAATTTAAATTAACTCTACTAATTCAAAGGTTCATTAAACATCCAGCCAGGACCTACCTGACAATTGGAAAATGTGGTTTCTCTGCATTTCGTTATGGGGAATTTAATAAAATTTTAGTGGATGCATATGTATTTATTTGAACCTGGATATAAGACTTACAACCTTAGTGGATCCAAGAAAATTCATTGTGAGTTCAAACTTGTGAATCCATTTTAGATTTTCAAAATTTGTTGAAGTTGTTTTTATTGTTTCACTCTGTAAAAAGAACAATTCAAATGCAACCATAAAATCCCTAAAATTAACATAACATTCATGAGAATGAGAAGTGAATGGAAACTTCTGACTGGAACAGTCGGCACTTTTTGTAAGTCTATGATAATGCCACTTATAAAACAGTTTTTACTTGTAAGTGACATGTGCTAACACAGAAATAAATAAAATACATAAATAATTTTACATGCATCTGTTTTTAGAGGTGAATGAAGAAATGCTCAATGTACTGAAGTATGTGAGACCTGGCAGTGGGTTTGTACCAAAGTTTCCTGTCTTTGCCAAGATCGAGGTGAATGGGTTGAACGAAGAACCTCTTTTTACATATCTAAAGGTATACTGCATTCTACAAAGATTTCAGATGTATACACTCAAATGATTCAGAATCGTTCCGGTTAGCACAGCTGTTCTGTCTCTTCTTGTTCTCCACAGGACTCGCTGCCATTTGTTAATCCTCTTATTGGAGATATAAAGAAGTTCTACTGGTCCCCAATATGTGTCAACGACATTAGATGGAATTTTGAGAAGTTTCTTATTAATTCAGATGGCACCCCTTTCAAAAGGTAAATATCACTTACAAAACCTTCAGCTAATTTAAGGCTGTTTTTTTTTCTGTTACATGCCATCTTCCTTGCTGTGTAGGTATGAACTTCACTGCCCCATTGAAATGGTGGAGAAAGACATAGCAGACCTTCTCTGATGGACATTAGGGAAACACTCCCTGATGGCAGAGTGATGATCACTCAGTAAATGCATATGTGCACCTGAGCTGAATCTGATTGGAAGAGGAACTTGTGTAGGAGCTTCAGTGCATTCTCTCTGAGAACAAGTTCCCTTTCAGCCACTCGAGGAGTTTCCATGTCACTGTCATGCTTCTTGGAAATGGACTTGGAACTGCCATTCAGATTCTAAATTAAAATAAAGCATGAGATTTAGAACTTTGTTTTTGTCATTGTCATCATTGATGAACCCTAGCTTAAAACCAACGTAAAAATATAGCGGCTAAGCACAGCAGTAGTTATGCCCTGCAAACAAGACTGGTGTTGATTTCTAAGAGTTGACTAAGGATGTTGCTGAGGAAAAAGGTTCTGGCCTCTCACCCCTTATATGTAGTACAAAAGGAGTCTTACTCCTTAAACTTTATGATATTTTATCACATTACACAACCACAAATTTTAGTGTTTTTTTTCTGTTAAGTGTATATGTGCAATACAACACAACTTTGTGCCTACTTTTTTTCAAATATCCAAATCATACACAATTTCCAATTATTTACAATTATTACTAAACAGTGTAGATTTTACAATGTCCAATAAAACTTAAAAAGCACAATAATTATAGTACGCTATAACAAAAGAACATAAAAGGAGTGCGTTAAAAAATCATAACTTATCATCACAGAAATTTGAATTGAAAGAAAAATCAAAAATGGGCTTGAAAGTTTTAATGAAATTCTTAAAGTGTAGTGCGTATTTGTATTTAGTCTCATGAACCAACTGCAGTTACAGCCACCATTGTATGCCACTTTGCATAATAAACATTCCCAGCACAATGCAAAATAAAAATTAACTCTGAACAACAGATAACAGAAATTCTCTACTTGAGAAAGACGTGGATTTTTACAAATTTATTTATTTTTTTATTAATCGCCTTTTTCAGAGAAAATGTTTGTAAATTGCGGAAGAATGTCAATGTTCCTTACCGGAGCCCATAGTTCATTTTTCGCGCATGCGTACCTCTCATTCTGTCAGACAACAGCAGCCAGTAAACATGGCTGGTGTTGGTTTCCAACGTTTGGCCAAGGCTCTCGCTAAGGGTAAAGGTTCTGGCCTCTCAGCCCTTGTATCGGGATGTAGAGCAGGTAGGTCGTGTTTTAGTATTGTGGGTATGAAAGATTTCTTTAAACATATTTGTCATGGTTTTTAGTTTGAAGCTTCTCATGGACGTAACCTTGAATTGCGACCATTAGCTCGAGCTAGCAGAGAGTCAGCGGCTGTTCTGAATGAGTGGAGCGAGTCTTAAATTGGGTTGTGTACACGTTCATTATTGCTTTCAGAAATGCATTTTTATTGCTGTTTCAGCCTCTGGTGCGACAAAAGATAGTCTGCCTGGCGCATACCCAAAGACCCCAGAGGAGAGAGCTGCTGCTGCAAAGAAATACAATCTAAGGGTTGAGGACTATGAGCCGTATCCGGATAACGGAGAGGGGTGAGCTTCTTTTTGAAAGCTTTTTAGCTTATGTCGCATTCCGGTATAATTTCATAGGCATTGCTCATTTAGAAGGAGTCTAATGAATGGACAATAATGGACATTCGGAACTAACACTTTAATTTTATTGTTTCCATAGCTTCGGTGATTACCCAAAATTACAAGATAGGTCCCAACACGAGAGAGACCCTTGGTACAAATGGGACCACCCTGACTTGAGGAGGAACTGGGGAGAGCCGGTAAGACAGGGATGAAATTCCCTTCTAAAAGTTTTTTTTTTTAATTGTAGATATATTATTATTTCTTAATAATTAACATAGATACTGGCAATTTAAAGCTTTTGTTATTTATATGTATTGCTTTCTTAGATAAAATACAAAGTCCTATACCATACAGTTTTACAGTTCGCATGGCTGGACACCCATGAAGAAGTATTCATATGTCCTCAACTTTTTACTTTTTTTTTCACATTATAATAACCAGCGTCAGTGCGTTTATTATAGCAATGAACAACACAAAATACAGAACTAAATCCTTTTAGCATTCTGTGGGAAGACGTGAAAACTGATGTTTAGATGCTCCTCCACATAATGTAAGCTTGGTTGAGCTACTTTGCAAGGAAGAATTGTGACAAAAATTTCTGTCTATATGCAAATGAATGCTTAAAACATATCTAGAGTCATCAGATTAATAGGTTGTTCTGTTGTGCCAATATTGTAGATGCACTGGAATTTTGACATGTACCTCAGAACCCGGGTGGACACATCTCCGAGCCCTGTGCCGTGGTCAACGATGTGGAAACAACTGTTTGGTTTCGTCGGGTTCATGTTGTTCATGTTCTACATGGGGGAGAAATTTCCATCCTATCAACCTATTGTAAGTACACACCCAATTTTAGTGTATAAAATTACAGTAGACGGACTCAAGTAAATGTGTATTATTTCATTCTATGGACTTTTCTATGTTTAGTATTGTTTCATTATACATTGCTGATGGAGTTTCAGTGAGGATTGGACACATATTGTAGTGATGGTTGCTTTAAAAAGAGATCATACATCTCAAAATCCTGGTATATAATTTGACTAAATCAAACCAATTTGGTACATGTGCAGAGCTGATAGGCAAAGCTAACCATGTTTAAGTCCATTTACTATGGTTGTCAAAATAATCAATATAGCTAAATAACTGATACTAGAAATATGTAATTATAAAGCATCCTTGCTGCAAATTTCCGAATCACACCACACTCTGCTCTACTGTGGTACAAATTAACACAGGAAAATGTTAATCAGCTCAGTTGGCCACTAAATAGTGATGCAGCAAAACAAACTAGTGCAACCTACTCTGCTCTTTGATCAAAGAAAATATGGAAAATTATCATTGTACAAGGCTGCTACATACTTTTGTATAGACCAGATCTTTAACACTTTAAGAAATATGTTTGTTATGCACCCTGATAACTTTGGGTACTTGTTGCTTTTTCTGCTCCGCATTGCTTTATTTTTGCATTTATGTATTTAGTAATACACTCATTTATTTCTTTTGTTTCAGGCCCCAAAGCAATATCCCTACAACAACCTGTACTTGGAGAAAGGAGGAGATCCTGCAAAGGCACCAGAAGAAGTTAAAAATTATGAAATCTAAACCTAAAATACAATTTTGCTCTTGTATATATTTCTGGCAAAAATAAAGACTTACGTTAATGTATAAAATATCTGTGTGGAATTGTATTTTGTTCTATGTAAAGACTAAATTTGTTTCATGAAATAAAAGCAGCACTTGATGTTTTTAAATATAATTAGTTTCATGAAATAAAAGCAGCACTTGATGTTTTTAAATATTCAGATGAAAAAAAAAATATTCTGACAATTGTACTATCCCAGATATGGTTCCGATGAGTTCAGGGCGTTAGGTCAGCTGAAATGTGAGGTTATATGTAAAATGTCCCTGTGGGCGATCCGTAGCTTAGTGACAACACGGCAGTAGCACTTTGGTCTGGGCTGCTAGCTTCGCTGATAAGTAGCACTGGAGCGTGTAGACGCAAATTGTCAAGCTGTGTAACACAGTTTACGTAAGTTGCTCTTAAAAACACATTTTCCTAACCAGGAGATTTAAATTGAGTCTTTTTATCCTTTGTTTTATTTGCCTTTGATGTACTGCAATTGGGGTGGTGGCTAACGACTAGCTAGCTAGCAACAGCAGCATCGGCTGGGAGTATATAAACTGGAAAACTTAAGATATGGTGTTTTCATAGATTGGTTGAATATATAACATTTTAACCCTAACGCTAAATAATATTAATAAATTTCGTTTGTAATGTGAAATTTAATGAAGGCTACATTCGAGGTGTGCTTGCGAAATGCTAACTCGCTAGCTACATGGCAGATAAACAGAAAAATCTTATTTGATAGTAGTCTGGCAACTTGACGATTATAGTACTAAGAACTACATCAATTTGAATCAATTGTCGATGAGCTATAATTATGGTGCGATTATTTTTGTTATTCGGGTTACTGCTGTGTGAAGTAGACTGGATTAGAAGGCATTTCCTATGGCAGGTAACAGAAATAATCTGAACGGATGTTGCTGTGCTTCAGCAGAATGGAAAAGGAGGAATATAACCAAATCGATAGCTACAGATGATTTGGGGAGCGATGTCGTCTTCTGGTGTCGGTTCAATGTGTTTTATCAATTCCAGAGTTGGGAATCCAGAATCAGGAAATTTTAGCGCTGTATGCATTTATTTTTCTACTGAGAACATCAGGTTTTGTTTATCTTTATTAGTTATGTTAACCTGTACAGCAAAAAATGCCTATAATAAAATAATACACTGGTGGTCTCACCTTCCTAGGCTTTGAAACTTGAACCTCTGTAGTTGAAGATGAGGCTGAAGGAAATTCAGAGGACTGCCCACCAGGCATGGAGTCCTGCCGGACACCATCCGATCTACCTGGCCTTAGGAACATCAGCACAACAGCTCGATGCTTCTTTCAACACCACAGCTGCCATAGAGATATTTGAGATGGATTTTGCCGACCCCTCTCTGGAGATGCAGCTCAAGGGTTCATTATCCACAACAAACAGGTACTCTGTCATACATTTACACATTCTAACGTGCACATCCTGCAGTCCCCATCAGTCAGTACATAGAACTCGCATTGTGTTTCGGTTTTTGATTTTGCTTACTGGTGGATGATGCTGCATTCTTATTACAGGCAATAGCTGTTAACTATTGCAACTGTAGTGCATTGTAAAAACTATTCACACCCTTGGAACATTTTTACACACAAGCTTTGATGTATTTTGCTAGCATTTTATGTGCTAGACTGACACAAAGTAGCACACAATTTTCAAGTGGAATGAAATATTGGATGTTTTTGTTTTATTTACAAGCAAACTGAAATTGTAGTGTGAAACTGTTTTTTGGAATGTCTCAACCTTCTTTGCACATGTAGAGGGTGGCTGCCCTTTTATTTTTTGCAGGCTTTGGGGGTAATGGAGTAATGCCTGTTTTGCTCCCATAGGTTGCACAGCATTGTATGGGTAAATTTTGGGACGGCGGAAGATGGAACTGGAGGGAGACTCGTTGGGGGAAGCGAAAATGGCACATTGACTGTATATAACCCAGAGGCTATCATAAGTTCTGGAGCAGAGGCTGTTGTTGGGCAGTGTGACAAACACACAGGACCAGTCCGTGCACTTGATTTCAACCCGTTCCAGGTAAATACATTGCGATTATAGACAGATTATCCAAAAGCACATCTCGTATAATTCATAATTTTCTATCTGTGGCCTTTTCTTTCGCAGAGTAATCTTCTTGCCTCTGGAGCCAATGACTCTGAGATCTACATCTGGGATCTAAATAACTTCAGCAGCCCAATGACTCCAGGAGCAAAATCACAGGTAAGTCCTGGATTTAGAAAAGTCACAGATTCTATTGTACTATATAAAGCTATTTACAATTGAAACCACAGTCACTTTCAAATTTAATTTCCTGTTTTTGTAGTTTGAAACCTGAATAAGAGTGGAACCTCTTTTGTTTATGGTGTCGCCTTTGCTCTTATTTGTGAAACTGACCTGCTTTTTTCCCAGAGTTGTCAAAGTGCTTTAACACTCTGACCGTTAATTATCTGATTTGTATTGGACAAGCAGCTGTTTTCTCCTGTTTCAGCCCGTTGAAGACATCAGTGTAGTGTCGTGGAACAGGCAGGTTCAGCACATCCTGGCATCTGCTAACCCCAGTGGGAAAGCGGTTGTGTGGGACTTGAGGAAGAATGAGCCCATCATAAAGATCAGTGATCACAGCAACAGGGTTGGTTGTTTTTCTTTTCTTTTTTTTTCAGTTATTAAAAAGAGATAATTGAGATTTGCCTGTTGTCCATCAGGTCATGTAATTAAGGCTCCCTTAATAATTTATTTTAAGCAATTTTTTGTCTATTCGTAATACATTTGCAATAATATAATGTTTGGTGTTTCTTCTAGTACATAGAAATCAGACTATACTGTTTCCTAATTTTCACACTTTAAAATGTAATCAAAAAGGCAATAGTATTTCACTTTAAAAAAAAAAGGCTTTATGTTTTTTATTTATTTAACTTTTTTTACTTGAACAACTGAAATAAAGTAACTTATCAATTTTAATTTTATTCATATCTGAAATTTTGAAATAAAAGTTGCAGCCCAGTAAATAAAAAAATCTAATTGAAAAGACTTTGATGGTAAATGGGTGTTGTGATTTTTGCATTCTACCTTGTTATGTGACTGAAGATGCACTGTTCGGGAATGCTGTGGCACCCTGACGTGGCCACCCAGCTGGTGTTGGCCTCAGAAGATGACCGACAGCCAGTCATCCAGATGTGGGACCTTCGCTTTGCTACGTCACCCCTTAAAGTGCTGGAAAATCATAAACGGTACAGTTTTATTGATTTATCTCTCGTTGGCATAAATTTGATTGAATTTTTGTTAGATTGTTCTGAGTTTTGTGCCGCTGGCGTCTTCCAGAGGAATTCTGTCCATTTCGTGGAGCCAATCCGATTCGGAGCTCCTTCTGAGTAGCGCTAAAGACAACAGGATCCTCTGCTGGAATCCAAACACTGGAGAGGTATTTGAAGTTTTTATTTACCAGTATGTAGTTCTGAAATTATCTCTCTTGGCTACAATTGATCTTCACTGGTGTCTTGTTTTTTTATTTTTTTTTATTTTAGGTAATTTACGAGCTTCCAACTACAAACCAGTGGTGCTTTGATGTCCAGTGGTGCCCCAGGAATCCAGCCCTTCTTTCAGCAGCGTCGTTTGATGGGAGAATCACAGTTTACTCTGTGATGGGAGGGAGCTTGAAGGCTCAGCAGCAAAGCACAGCTGACATGGTGATTACTAGTTTAAAGTTTAAATGTTAAAAAGTTTTGAACATTTAGTTGTCTGTCCACGAGATGGTGCTGTTGTAAAGGAAATCACGCTGACTAATAGCTAAATTTGAAAGAGGAAAGAAAATACTTCCTAGAGAACTGGTGTTTCCCCTGACAAACATCCATAACAACAGTTTATTATAGCGGAAGTACTAAAAAGAAAGAGTTGATGCACATATTTAAACATGTGAAAGTTTTCCTGTGTTTGTATTTATTTGGAAATGGAAAAAGAGATATTCTGTTCTACAAATAACTGAATTGATTTAGCATGCAGTTGTTAATTGAACAAATCATGTTCTTTATATTTTACCAGATATCCTCTTCATTTGATACAATGGATCCCTTTGGTACGGGACAAGTGCTGCCTCCTCTACAAGTTCCTCAGCCCAGTGTGCAGGAAACCATCGTTCCTCCTCTGAAGAAGCCACCTAAATGGGTGCGCAGGCCAGTGGGAGCTTCCTTTGGGGTAAGTGTGATATTAGAATATTTCATCCTGTGTTTGGTTGCCCTGGATTTTATTTAAGAGTATCCAAACAAAGGGGTCTGAACACAAAGGCTGGCTTTATAGATTCTTTTATTTCTTTTTTATTATTATTTTAAGTTTGAAAACTAAACCATTTTTTTTTTACCTTCCTTTTCACCATTATGAACTACTGTGATCCCAGTAAAATACATTTAAATTTGTGGTTGCAAAAATGTGAAAATATTCAGAGGGGATGAATTCTTTTTGGATTTAGATACACACCATGTTTTTTCAAAGTATTGAACTTGTTTTTTTTTTTTTTTTTTTTTTTTTTTTTTTTTT
>NW_015115284.1:0-852 GCF_001443285.1 Poecilia latipinna
ATGTGCACAAGTCTGGCAGGCCCTAATTAAATTTCTTCAGGAATTTAATATTTAAGTGCTATTCTCCTTCAAGATACATTTACCTAACGCCAGAATAAATGCAATGTACATTATGCAGCAAAGGAAATTAGAAGATCGGACATATATCTATTATGGAGATGATAGGTTTTGGACGGGCGATGTGCCCCTATTGCATAATCAATACTTAAGAATGACTGCTATCATTAACGATACAGGGAAGAAGCTTTTCAGTTATCTAGCTTTGTTAGCAAAGTCGTTAGCTAGCAGCTAGCTAATAGCACAACAACAACAGTCTGTATGATAAAAATACTGAATCGATAGATAAGAACAGTTTTTCCTCACCTGGTTGTCTCCTCCCGCTCAGTAGTTCTTCAGAGTAAACCAGACTAGAGGCCTGTCAGTGTCTGTTGTATTTCATTACCTCTCTGCTTAAATCGCTACTCCGTGCTGAAGCAGAAACGATACTTTCAATGTTTTCCGTCATCTGACAAGTAGCAAGTCTACTCCACTTTATTCACCAAAAACGTTTTTTTTAATTCACCAAAAACTGTTCTGTAATCTGTAACGTTCGCTATGCTGAGCTCCAGTTAGCCGCCTTATCTCACTGCGCGAGAGGCAACTGCGTCATGCGTCACGGGCAAAAGGTCAAAGGTAACAAGGTGACCGGAAGGCTTATTATGTTGTACAAAAATAATAATAAAAAAATTGACCAAAAGGGCACTTTGAGGCAAGGAGCAAAAAGGGCAGGTGCTCAAGCCCCCCCAGCCCCCCCCCTCTGCACGTGCCTGGTCCTCTTCATGTCTGTCTGGCCAGAAAAGACTCACTGCAGGA
>NW_015115284.1:3653-10964 GCF_001443285.1 Poecilia latipinna
ATTCACCAAAAACTGTTCTGTAATCTGTAACGTTCACTATGCTGAGCTCCAGTTAGCCGCCTTATCTCACTGCGCGAGAGGCAACTGCGTCATGCGTCACGGGCAAAAGGTCAAAGGTAACAAGGTGACCGGAAGGCTTATTATGTTGTACAAAAATAAATAAAATCATTTTAGTACATGTTATTATGTGTCAGAAGAGGGCTTTGAAAATAATACCAACAAAAAAAAATTGACCAAAAGGGCACTTTGGGGCAAGGAGCAAAAAGGGCAGGTGCTCAAGCACCCCCAGCCCCCCCCTCTGCACGTGCCTGGAGCCCATAACTATTCAGACCGATGCGTTTCATCTTTGAGGAAAATAACTACTTACATTGGAGCGAGGTTTTCACATCCTTTATTTTTATTTTATTTATTTTGTGTGTGTGTTAGGTTATTGTCTGAGGATAAATGCGGTTTAGCTTCATCGTTTAAACAATGAAATGTTAAAATCATCGTGTCTGATGCTTCTTGGTCTAAATAACTGAATGTCGTCAGGTCTCTGTGTATTTAGGTGAGTTTTGTCACTTTGTAGTTTGATAATGTTCATAAAGTTTGCATGGCTGCCGCATATTTTTACGGCAGGTCAAAAGTGTGTGTATATTTACACAAACTGACGCAAAGTTAATTTTTATACATGCCGACTTGTGCATAAAATATGGCGCCACACATTTTATTGTGCGCAGCTTTTAGACATGAGGCCCCAGGTCCATGATTTACAGTTCAGGATGAGAGAGAATCCAGAAAAGACAGCAGAGGTCAAAGGTCAGGAGCAGGGCAGACCGCAGAGGGCAGGAAGTGAAAACTATGTTTTGAACCACAGAAACCTTACAGATGTGGTCGATCTTATGTTTGCTTTCTCAGGTGTACAGTTTTCAAAATGGCTGCCATGGTTGTCATGGAGAATGTTGCAGTAAAATCAGCTGCTGTTGTTGCCATTGTTGGGCACAGCTAACCAACAAGTTAATGCTGCTAACCGCTAACTCACTAAACAAGAATGTTAGCTCTGCTAACGCTGAATTGCTAAACACATGAAAAATGATATCAAGCTAGCGCTAACCATTAGCTCTGCTGTTTCTCATCTTCATCTCCTTCCAGCTGACGGCTAGTCTGAGACTCGCTAACTGCAACATTCTTCGTTTCTGATTCTGCTGCAAATCATAGCTTAACATCACATGAACAGGAAGTGGAAAACATGATGCGACATAAAGTTCATCCTGAAAATGTCAAACGTTTTACAGTAATAACTGGTTTGAAAGGCTCAAAAACGACAGCCATCTTGAAAAATGTCCGTCATCCTGAAACTCCAGTGGCTCAATTGGCAATGCAACAAAGAAATGATTCTGATAGTTCTGATAACTGGACTTGGATCCAAAAGGGTCTGGTTGGACCAAACCTGATTAGAACCTGCTCTGGTTCTGCTTCCAGGAACCGGGCCACGGAGCTGGAGACCCAGCTGGAGGCCTTCTCTGCTCGCTACCTGCAGGCTGCAGACTGAAGCAGCGGCGGTTTGGTTCCACCTGCTCCGACCGGAACCGGACCGGAGGAGGGTGGTTCTGCCTGTCCTGGTGTTGGCCAGCAGTGGGCAGACTGAGGTGGTATCAGGGTTTGGTTCTGATCTCGATCGGGTTCATCTGGTTCTGATCCGTGACCTTCCAGCTGTTTGAGGTGAAGCTCCGCCTCCACCAGATGTTCTTGTGACCTCTGACCTCTGCAGCTTGCAGTCAGGTTCATCAGAGACCTGATGCCTCGCTGCAATGAGGTTCTGGGTGTGAATCCGGTGGTCTGCATGTTCTCCCCGACCCGGTCCAGAACCAAGCTGCATTAGCCAGTACCAACTGAAATGTTTAAAAGCCTTTGTTCTGTTAATGAAAACGATTTTCTGCTTCAGCTAATAAAAACATTTAATACAGAAATCTGGATTCATGGAAACTATGAATATTACTGGCTGAGAGACGTTCTAACAGAACCTGATGGAACCGCCATGGATGGATGGATGGATGGATAGATGAGTCGGTCGGTCAATTAATTGGATGTAGAAGACCAGGTCTCGCTGCTGAGAGCCAATCGGAGGCTGGAGGTGTCAGTGACCCCGTTGCTATGTGTCGTAACCCCCGTTGCTATGTGTCGGTGATCCCGTTGCTATGCATCGGTGACCCCGTTGCTATGCGTCGGTGGCCCCGTTGCTATGTGTCGTGACCCCCGTTGCTAGGGGTGGTGACCCCGTTGCTATGTGTCGGTGACCCCGTTGCTAGGTGTGGTGACCCCCGTTGCTAGGGGTGGTGACCCCCGTTGCTAGGTGTGGTGACCCCCGTTGCTAGGGGTGGTGACCCCGTTGCTATGTGTCGGTGACCCCGTTGCTAGGTGTGGTGACCCCCGTTGCTAGGTGTGGTGACCCCCGTTGCTAGGTGTGGTGACCCCCGTTGCTATGTGTCGTGACCCCCGTTGCTATGTGTCGGTGACCCCCGTTGCTATGTGTTGTGACCCCGTTGCTAGGGGTGATGCTGTCATGTAGGGACTGTGATGGGGGTCTGATAATGTTGCCGTCACCTGCTGGCGTCTCCATGGCGACTGCATTCAGCAGGTCTCATCTCGGCTCTGATTGGTTGGTGGAAATGAACCGATCTTTGAGTCCAGATGATGATGGAAGTAAAATGAATGGGAATAATAAACACTGAACTGATTATTGTCTTTAATACAGATTAATAGGTTTTTTGTGTGAAGTGTCTCAAACACAATAAAAACGAATAAAACAGGATTAGAAGTGCAACAGTGCTCAACACTAGCATTTTAAAAACCATAAAAACAAACGGCGCCCTCATTAGGAGAAAATGAAAATTACATTTAAAGGAATAAGAAATAAAACTTTGCTAAAGTAAATTTTGGAAACTTGGCAACAGGAACCAAACTGGTTTCCTAGTTTAGTTTCTGGGGCCAAATATCTGTGTCTGTATGGAGAGATGGCTGACCTCTGACCTCTGGGTTCAGCTATGAGTTTATTAAAAAGCCTTGTCACTGATTAAAATAGTCTTTAGATATGAATATAGGAAGGTAAAACACAGAGCACCTCAGATCAGATCCTCCGACTCCCTGAGGAGAAATACTGATGCGGATAATATTTACTCACAAATAACTTAATAGTTTCACTGAGTATTATTTATGTATTTACCTGCAGATTAGGCCCCGCCCCTTTTGTTGTCACCTGAGCTTTTATTTTGGTGACTCAGTACAACCTCCTGACTCGCTCTGCAGCTCAGACAGACGTTAATATTCAAACATTAATAAATACTGATTAAACTACGGAGGCCTCTGGGGGTCATGGGGAAAAGTTTCCCCCTCAGAAACATTACTGCAGTATTTCCTGGTCTATTTTGTTTTCAGTCAGTAATTTAATATGGTCAAATAAAGAGCCTCGCTGAAAACGTGTTTATTCTTAACTCTGAAAATGGATTCATTCAGTTCATGTTTATGTCTGATTGAGCAGGTTGGGATGGAAACTTTAACCGTTCAGACCAACAACAGACTAAACTGTCAGATGATTTATTATCGACTCAGAAATAGTCCAGATAGTTTGGATGTATTTTTATTATTTTTCTTCTTGTAGGAAGTTTCTGTTTATATCACAGGTTTGTGATTCATTTCTACCCTAAAGAAAAAGATATAAAACTTCAGATATTTCACATGGAGAAATTAAGAAACATGGAAAAACCTCCTGAAAGCCTCAGATTAGAGCAGAGAGTAAGACGCAAAAGAAAACGTCCCCATGTCCCCCACAGGCCTCCGTACTAAACACCGCTGCTATTAATACAAACTCTTCTTCGTTCTGATCCCACGTCTGCGCTACAATCCGCTCAGCTTGGAGCTGCAGCTGCTGACGGGGTCAGAGGTCAGGCTGAAGGCCCAGGACTTCCTCTGACATTTAGATACAGAAGGAGAGAAAATAGCTCTGCTGAGAGGTCAGAGGTCAGGGGGCGGAGCTCCAGCAGAAGGTCCTCCAGGTTAAAGGGTTGTGCTTCAGGTGCAGCAGCGTTCTCCTGTGACCTCTGACCCGGTCACAGGTCTCCGCCCTCCAGGGTTCTGATCAGCAGGTCCAGGTCCCCCAGGCTGGCGGCCCGGTCCAGCCCGGGGTCGTCCATCATGGAGACGGTGATCCGCAGGGCGGCCCAGATGTTGGTGGACATCTGCAGCTGGCTGCAGCCCTGGCTGCACCTCTGCTGCTTCAGAGCCGTGACGAAGTTACTGACGGCCTCCCTGCAGAACCAGAACCGAGTCATAAACAAGCCTTCGTCCCAGTAAGCGGGCTGCCGGGGTGGCGGTACCTGAGCGCGCCCAGGTTGATGCAGCTGATGCCCAGGTTGTACCGGGAGCGGATGAAGCCGGGCCGCAGCTCCAGCGCGCGGCTGTACGCCTCCACCGCCTCGGCGCTGCGGCTGCCGTTAGCCAGCGTCGCTCCCAGCCGGTTCCACAGCAAGTAGTCCTGAGACGGACACAGGAAGTGAGGTCATCATGACATTATCAGCCTGCTGGAGCCCCACCAGAACCAGAACCAGCAGCAGTCCGGTGCTACCTGCGGTCTGACGGACAGCGCAGCGCTGAACGCCTCCACCGCCCGGTCAAACTCTGAGCTCAGGTTGTACAGAACTCCGAGTCCGGTCTGCAGGTCCGGATCCACGTTATCCACGTTCAGCTGCGCCGCTTCCTGGAAGAGCAGCAGAACTTCCTGCAGCGCCGAGCTGAAAGAAAAACATTGGCTTTATTTACGTAGCGCCACCTGCTGATTGCATCTCCAGATTCCTCCTTGGACATTCGGAGTCGCTTTTGGTACCGATGACCCCGGCCAACCGGACTCCTCTGGGCCGTCACGCTGACGTCCAGCTCAGGTGTTTCGTTACCTTGCAGGTATGGAGCAGCTGGGGCCCCTGCGTGGTGTGGCTGGGGAACCCTGTAGCGGACTCCTGCTCTGGACCAGGTGTCGGTATTTGTGGTTGTGGCCGATCCAGTGGCGCAGAGCGTCGCAGGCCTCCGGCAGCTGGCTGCTGTTGGTGAGGCTGGCGGCGAGCGCCATGAGAGCCGGCAGGTTGTTGGGGCGGAGCTCCAGACACCTGCAGCAGGTGAGCAGTTAGTGACCTTCATCAGAGCTGAACAGATCAGACAGGAAGCTGGTCTGACCTCTGCAGCGAGGCGATGGCGGCTTGTTCGTTCTCGTTCTCAGCCTGAGTCGTTCCCAGCATCTGCCACGCCTGCAACAGGAAACGGTCACCGGTGAGTGTCAATGGTCAGAGAATGGAAGGCGACAGAACCCAACCAACGGGTCACCTCGGCATCACTGGGGTCCTGCAAGATGGCGGCCTCCAGCAGCAGGACGGCAGCGTTCAGGTCTCCCTCTCCAGCTTTCTCCTGACCCTCAGCGAAGGCGTTGGGCCAGTCAAGGTACGGGTTGGTGGCGCTGAAGTAGTAACCCTGCAGAACCAGAGGTCAACAGGAAGTACCGCCCTGCAGAACCACAGAGGTCAACAGGAAGTACCGCCCTGCAGAACCACAGAGGTCAACAGGAAGTACCGCCCTGCAGAACCATAGAGGTCAACAGGAAGTACCGCCCTGCAGAACCATAGAGGTCAACAGGAAGTACCGCCCTGCAGAACCATAGAGGTCAGCAGGAAGTACCGCCCTGTGGTGGTACTTCCTGTATGACCCCATCAAAACTAGCCTCCATCCTCCTGATGTTGCAAAATAAAAGCCTTTCTGCAGGTGAGCTTTTATTGTGAAACATCTGCAGGATGTTAGTGGAAGTCTGATTAGACCACGTCACCTCGGTTGCCATGGTGACGTAACCCTGAGCCATGACAGGATTAGAGGATTAGGGCCGCTGGCCGTCTGGATGGAAGCTGCTGGACTAAAGCTGTAGATTAACTCCAGATCATGGCAGTGATGCATGCTGGGAAGCTGCAGGAGAAAACAAGGTGACATCATCAGGGCGTTACCTTCTCCACAGGTGAGACGGGGGGCGGGGCCGGCTTCTGCTGGCTCGCCGCCTCCTCCAGCCAGTTCCTGCGAGCAAGCTCCTCCCACTCCGCCTGCATCTTGTCCCAGAACTCTGTGTCCGACTGCAACAGAACCCGACCAGAACCTGATCAGAACACCAACCAGAACCAGACCAGAACTCAATCAGGACACCAGCCAGAACCAGACCTGAACCCGATCGGAACCCGACCAGAACACTGACCAGAACCAAATCGGAACCCGATCAGAACCTGTCCATAACCAGATCAGAACATCAACCAGAACCAGATCAGAACATCAACCAGAACCCGATCGGAGCCAGACCAGAACCCGATCGGAACCAGACCAGAACATCAACCAGAACCCGATCGGAACCAGACCAGAACCCGATCGGAACCAGACCAGAACCTGGAAACAGACCATTGCAGTGAGCTGGTTCCACCAAGCGGCTGAACTACGCCACCCTGTGGTCACACTGGTCCCTGCAGCAGCCTGGTTCTACATCAGGGGTCTCCCACTCCGGTCCTCAGGGGCTCCTGTCCTCCATGTTGAGACGTTTCCCTGCAGCTCCTGGAGACTGAGGAAATGATGTCATCACTGGAAGAGCTGGCCCTGAGGACCGGGGTGGGAAACCCCTCAGATCTCAGCTCAGACCTCTGACCAACCTTCTCGGATCAGAACCAACTGAACCGCCGACTCGGCAGATGGAGATCTGATCTTCTCCAATTTCAGTCAGCGGGAATCTGAGAACAGGAAGGTTCTGGTCAATCCGGTCAGAACCCGATCCAGTCTGAACCCAACACCTCCCTCTTTCAGGCTTCATCGATCTGGTTCACTGGGTTCAAAGTCTGCTGATGCCTGACCAGATACACTGGGGCAGTCAGGACTTAGTCAGGCCCAGATCAGGTTCTGTTCCACCAGGAAATCCTTCTGCATCAGCAGGAAGTTCTGGTTCCAGCAAAGCTCCAGCAGACCAATCAGGAGCTTCCAGTCAGAGCAGCGATGCTGATTGGTCCACTGAGGCGAGCCAGTGGGAGCACCAGGAAATCTGACATCACTTCCTCTCCTCCTCACCAGAACCGCACCAGAAACAGAACCAGGCAGAGGTCTCAGAACCTCATCAGAATAATGGACTTTACTGGACCAGAACCTGGAGATTAGGTCCAGATATCAGCCTCCAGGTGGTGCTGTGGTTCTGGTCCGGTTCAAGAGCGATTACTAGTGATGGGTCTGGCAACACCGATGCGTCGGCGCATGCGTCCAGCCCACAGACCAAAA
>NW_015115284.1:15429-16949 GCF_001443285.1 Poecilia latipinna
CAAGTAGCCTGCAGGCTACTGGTGTTGTCTATGTTCAGCTACGATTCATTTTGTCCCCCAAAAAGTTGGTTCCCCCCCGTAGGTCTGGAGCCGGGCTGAGTAGAACAGGGAGTCTCTGAGAATCCACCACCCCTTCGCTCACACATATCGTTCAACCAGGCAGAAATAGTTTGGAAACCACTGGATTAGGTCATCAAATCACTACGTTGCCTGTAGGGATTTTTAATGTCCAGCAGGTGTCAGTATTCAGTAACACAGTATCGACACAGTATCAGTACAGTTTTGCTATGGGTCGAAACGCTTCATGACGCCTCAAATACCCATCACTAGCGATTACCAACAGGTTCTGGTTCTGATCTGAGCTCAACTGTCCATCTGCTGACAGGAAGTTGCTGGAGGGACACTTTCTGTCACGGGTAAGGGACGGACGGGTGGTTCGGGGACAGACGGGTCGGCTGACACAGCAGGTGAGTCTTACCTCGACAGCCGCCTTTGCACGGACAAACTCATCCTCCAGGGACTCGTTCCTGGCCAACAGAGAGCGAGTCCGTCTGCGGAGTCTGGACACGCTGCTGTCCTGCAGAGATGGAGACAGAAGTCGTCCAGCAGCGGTCCAGTCAAAGTAAACAGAAGCCAGTTTTATCCCTCGCTCCCTGAACTACACACAATCTGCTGGTCTCAGGTCTCTGAGGAGAATAGCAGGGACACCCACCGGGTTACCATGGGAAAAGGACGTCCCTTCAGCCTAGTGATGGGGGTGATGTCACTGGATGGATGCTGAACAGACTGATGGTTGGATAATGACATCCAACCACGGAACCCACAACTGCTCACCTGGTACCAAGATAGAATCCGGTACCGAGTCAGGCCCGGTTCCTCAGCAGAATCTAGTGGCACTGACCTGGTTCAGAGATATGAAGTCCAGATCGTCCAAGCTGCTCTTCATCAGAGGATCTCTCCTAAACTCTGCAGACCTGGAGACAAACAGACAACCTTCAATAAACCTTCAATTCACCAGGTGAGTGTTTAAAATCAAATTCTTATTTTTAACACATGGCTGGAGGAAAGAACAAAGGAAGATCAAGCAAAACATTTACATCATGTTAGCTTAGGCAACACAACGTTTATATCATGTTAGCATTAGCGACACAGAAAGTTTACGTCATGTTAGCTTTAGCAACACAACGTTTACGTCATGTTAGCATTAGCGACACAGAAAGTTTACGTCATGTTAGCATTAGCGAAACAGAAAGTTTATGTCATGTTAGCATTAGCGAAACAAAGTTTACGTCATGTTAGCATTAGCAACACAACGTTTATGTCATGTTAGCATTAGCGACACAGACAGTTTACGTCATGTTAGCATTAGCGACACAGAAAGTTTATGTCATGTTAGCTTTAGCAACACGATGTTTATATCATGTTAGCATTAGCAACACAAGGTTTATATCATGTTAGCATTAGTGACACAGAACGTTTATGTCATGTTAGCTTTAGCGACACATCATTTATATCATGTT
>NW_015115284.1:20630-32834 GCF_001443285.1 Poecilia latipinna
AGAAAGTTTATGTCATGTTAGCTTTAGCAACACAACGTTTATGTCATGTTAGCATTAGCGACACAGAAAGTTTATGTCATGTTAGCTTTAGCAACACGATGTTTATATCATGTTAGCATTAGCAACACAAGGTTTATATCATGTTAGCATTAGTGACACAGAACGTTTATGTCATGTTAGCTTTAGCGACACATCATTTATATCATGTTAGCTTTAGCGACAACGTTTATATCATGTTAGCATTAGCGACACAGAACGTTTATATCATGTTAACATTAGTGACATAAAGTTTACCGTCATGTTACCATTAGCAACACAAAAAACCTTTTCCATCATGTTAGGGTTAGGGTTAACCCTAATGCCGTGTTGCATTAGCAACACTGTTGATGCTAGAAAACATCAGAAACACAAAGGAACAGCATGGAGCTGACAGCAAGCATGTCAGCTGAAATTACTCTGACGGCTTCTTCTCTGGAACCACTTTGCAGGTCCATTGATGAAAAGCTGCTGTGTTGGTGCTCTCCATAGTTACTGACCCCCACAGGCTGCTGCAGGAACTACAGGTCAGCTCTGCTGCCCCTACAGGCTGCTGCTGGAATTAACCAGCGTTCTGTAAATAAATCTGAGGATAATCAGCAGAGCGGAAGATCTGAGTCTGAGCTGCAAGAGAACCGGGTCGAACCAGAACCCAGAGAAGAACCAGATGGAACGGTCTGCTGCCGCTTCATGGGTCTGGCTTGAGGCGTGTCGGTTACCATAGCAACTCGCTGGAGGAGTGGTGGGAGGTGCATCTGGCCTGGCAGCGTCTGCGCCGTCCCCCGTCCTCCAGGTCCATCTCGTCCCACTTGTCCAGAGGAGAGGACAGGCTGACTGGGAAGACAAGCAGAGAGAGCAGATCCTGACCTCTGACCTCAGCGTGATCCATGAGCTAAAACAGGAAGTTCTCATTAAAGTAAAAGCTCAGATTAAGGTGTCGTCATGACGACTGGCTGACTTCAAAGCTTTTAACTAAATGAAGCAGCTGAGCCTCAGGATGAACTAGAACCTCCAGCTGAGTCTGGCCGGGTCCGGTTCCAGAACCAGACCTCTGACATTTTAATGACTCCAGAACCTCCATGATGTTCTCTGCAGAATCAACGAGGTCCATCCGAACCAGAACTCCTGGGTTCTGATGGACCTCAGAGGGAACCCGTCTGCTCCTGGCAGCTGAACCATAACTGATTTGGACCCGGTACCGGCCCGTCTTACCCGAGTCCAGAGACGTCCTGTTGGGGGTTCCGGGCCCGGCAGGCCGGTGCTCCAGCTGGACCGGGACCAGCTCTGTCTCCTCGGTTCTGGTTCTGGTTTTGTGCCGGGGGCTCCTGGACCCGGCTGGCCTCACTGGACTCTTGGTGACCCGGTGGTGCCGGGTCTCTGCTGGGTCGCTCAGGTCCACCAGGTCCAGAGTCGTGGACAGAACTGCAGCAAGACAGACAGGGCATCGGGTCAGAACTGGGTCAGAATAGAACCAGGTCAGAGCTGCTCTGGTCCAGTTCAGGGAAACATGATCCGGCCTGACCTGCAGCAGGTCAGAGGTCATTAGCAAAGCGGTTCCTGCTGAGTGTACCTGCGGGGTTGGAGGTCGGGGGTCGTCCAGAGGCGGCCTCGCTGCGGCTCTCTGCCAGGAAGTCATCGATGGAAGGGCTCAGCAGGGGGCGGCTCTCCTGCAACAGGCAAACAGACGGCTCCGTCAGCCAATCAGAGCGCTCAGCTCCACCTCTGACCTTCAGAGCATCTCCAGGACTCACTGCAGCCTGAATCTGATTTGACTAGACACAGGCCTCCTGAATCCATGTGACCCGAGTCTGAGCCACCAGGTGGCGCTTGTTGCCAAGGCGACCCGAGTCTGAGCCACCAGGTGGCGCTTGTTGCCAAGGCGACCCGAGTCTGAGCCACCAGGTGGCGCTTGTTGCCAAGGCGACCCGAGTCTGAGCCACCAGGTGGCACTCTGACCCTCGGTAAACTCCATGTTTACGCCTACTGAGCATGCTCAGTAGGCGACGTCACGGCACCCTCTGCAGCGCAGCAGGGACAGCAGATCACAACCATTATTAAAAAAAAAAGAAAGAAATCAGAACTGAGCATTAAGGCCTGCAGGAGAACGCAGCCTTGGTCCTGGTTCTGGTTCGGGTTCTGGTCAGACCGGACTTTAACAGGAAGTCATGACATCATCCTTCAGCTGATAAAAGTATTTGGGAATGACAGAAGGAAGCCTTCATCAATAAGGGTTAGAGGAAGAGGAGGAGGAAGAGCTTCTCAGACAGAGCAGCTGATGAAGAGGAGCAGCTAGAACTCTGCAAAGTGATGAAGAGTGTTTAATGTTTCCTCACTCTTGTGTTTCAGGGTCAGCTGGCCGCCTGTGAAGTCGGTGTGTGTGTGTGTGTGTGTGTGTGTGTGTGTGTGTATCTGCTGCGGCAGCATATTAACTTTAGGTCCTCTGGGGATCAGATGCTCCTCTGTCGTTTCAGACCCGGTTCTGCTGATCAGACCTCCGACTCCCTCTGGTTCTGGACTCAGGCCCGGGATTGAGACTTCTGATCATCTGGATCCATTGATCGGTTATGGATACGATGAGCTGATCAGCAGAACTGATCAGTTCTTCAGGTTCTGTTGCAGATTCTCTGTTTGGTGAAGGAATGTTTGTTCAGCAGAACGCCCGTTTATTTTTAGACCAACACACACACACACACACACACACACACACACACACACACACACACACACACATTGCCCCGGTCACCCTGACTGTAACTACAGGAGCCTGCAGAGGACACACCATCTGCTGCAGAGGAACCAGAGTCTCAGGGTTCCTCCTTCTGCTGCAAGGTCAGAGGTCATCACATCCACCTCACTCAGGAGGTCAGAGGTCGTCATTAAAACCTACAGGAAGCTGGGGTCAGGAACATCACCTTTAGCTCCACCCACATTCAGTGGAAGGACAGTCAGCATCACTCTTCATGTCAGGCTGCAGACTACTGCCCTGAGTTCTGACTGACAGGCTCAACTTTCTGATGTCCAGGTTCAGTCACACCTGATCATGATCCAGAGCTATGGTGGAATTTTCCTGCCATAATTCGAGAGCACACATTTTCATTTTGAAAGAAGGACTTCATATCTTTCTTCTCAAAACTTGTAACGCTTTTACTCAAAACTTCTCCTCGCGCTCACACTTAGTCTCTGCTCAGACTCTCTGCTCGCTTACGAAACATGGAACTGCCTTTTGGCACAGTCGCCTGGCAACCTCTCAGCCAATAAAATGAAAGACATAAATAAGTGATCAGTTCTTCACTGTTATGGTCTGTAAGATATTTATTCTCAGTATTAGATGTGGTCTCAACAAACCCATGGCACTTCAACAATATTATTTTACCTTTTATCTGGAAATAGTGTCTGTTTATTCTTGCCATGTAGTCTCTGTATTAATTATTGCTCAAAAGGTCTTGCCATACCAGTTTATTCCTCTGTATTTACTTTAATTTCTTTCTTGCATTTTGTTCTTCATTCATTTCCATTTAGTTTCCTTTGATTAATATTATCCTCTCTTAGTTTATTGCTATGTCCACTTTAGTTTCTTTCCTGTTGCTAGATTTATTTTATTGTTTATTGACCATCAGTAATCTTCACTCATCACCTGCTGCGCCGCCTAATCGTCATGTGTTTGCCACTGATATTGATTTTTCACTATTCACCAAAGGATTCTCGATCCTGATTCACATCTAGTTCGTTGCTCCGTTCTACATCCCGCTTCTCCTATTTCAGAGTTTTGCGAAACGTGCGCGTTGTTTTTTTTTATGTGTTGTTTGTTTCCGGTGCGGGGCGGTAGGGAGCGTATCGATGAAGAAAGGAGAAAAGCAGAATGACGTAAACCTTTTAAAACAAGGGAAAAATCCCGGCATTCTCATTATTAATATTCAAAAGTGCTGTGGTACCGTTTCATACCGGATCACTTACAGCACCGACTTTAACTCTATAAAATGATCTAACAAGTGAATCTGACAGCAACGTGATCAGCCGGTGTAAAGCTACCATCAGTTCTTGGCGCAGCGGAGAACATGCTGTTCATTTTGTGGCATGTTTTAATGTTACACAATACAGTTTTTAGCAAGTAGATCAAAGTCTAAACTGGCACTGTTGTGCATTTAAGATGTAAGGTTTACCTTCGACCAAACGCCCCCCAAAGGCATCGCAGCGCCCCCTGTTGTAAAAATTTCCGCCAGCGCCCCCTGCCGTCCACTGAACGCCCCCGTTGAGAAACACTGCTATAATCGATAATAGGCTCACCCGCTAGAAGGAAACAAACACACCCAGTACAACACTTTCATTCTATTGGCTAAGAAGTTGCCAGGCGACTGAGCCAAAAGGCGTTTCCAACAGCGAGCAGAGACTAAGTGTGAGCAGGAGGAGAAGTTTTTGGAGAAGACAGACATGAAGTCCTGGTTTCAAAATGAAAATGTGTGCTCTTGGATTATGGCAAGAAAATTACTCCATACTGATCCAGATCCTGTGTCTGCCGGCTGCAGTCGGGCTGGAAAGCTCTTCCTCTTCCTGTTTGTCTCCTTCCTGTCTGGTTCCAGCGTATCTTCCCATCACAGACATCTGCGCTCTGATTGGTCGTCCTCAGTGGAAAGACTCGACCCGAACTCCTGATCAGTCAAATCAGAACCGGATTGGTCAGACAGAAACAGATCTGATAGGATCTGATGGAGTTCTTGAATCATTCCCTGAGGGAACCAGAACCAGAACAAGGACCAGGACCCGTGTGGAAGAGATGGTAGACTGCAGGAGGAAACCAGAAATCAGCAGGAAGTTGGACTAGAACGTTCAGGGAACAGAAGCAGCATTCCCTGAACGGAGCAGCTGGTGAAACGTTCCGGAGTGCTGCAGTGACATTCCAGCAGCGTTCCTGAACATTCCCAAACATTCTCACAGTATTCCTGAATGTTCCTGCAGCGTTCCTGAACATTGCAGTCTGACGTTAGGAGTCATGAGGAAATTTTATGGAATGTTTGGGAATATTGTTGTTTCCCGGTCGGAGTTCTTCAGGTCCAGTCCGGTCCGGTTCCACTAAACCCAAACATGAAGAACTGAAGGAAAGTTCTGATCAGATTCCTGACAAACAGGACTGGAGGATTCTAATTCCTCTAGAACCACGGAGACGGAACCGCATGGAGGCGGACGCTGCTATCTGGATCTGGTCCTATCTGGTTCTGCTTGGTTCTGGTTCTGTTTGGTTCTGGTTCTGGTTCTGTTTGGTTCTGCCTGGTTCATATTTCTGGTCTCAGTGGTTAGAGGTCCAACCCAACTTGGTCCACTGGAACCAGAACCTGAACAGATTCAGGAACTGAAAGTTCTGCTGGTTCTGGTTCCGATCAGAACAAACTCAGTTACTTCAGAACCGGGTCAGAACCACATTTACGTCGTTTAAGGAACCAAGAAGCAAATAAATTCGGGTTCTTCTCCGTGACCCGGTTCTCTAGAACCCAGTAGAAACCTTGAGTTTCGGAACCGGGGGAACTTTCCTGGCTGGGTTCCGAACAGAACCATCCCTAAGCTATCTGGGTTCTGCTAGAGTTCTGTTGGGCTCGCTCACCTGGACTTGGTACATGGTTCTGTCTGCAGCCCCCGGCGGTCCACTTTGACACGGTTCTGCTGCCCCGAACCGCCGCCTGTCCGACCCGAACCTCCCTGACTTCTGGAGAGGAATGACGCCGTCTTCGATTCCGTTCCGGTCCCGGTCCGCTCACCGCGCTGGTCCCGGTTCCGCCGTGGTGTCACTGTGGTCCAGGTCCAGTTCCTGGTTCGGTTCGGCTCCGCGGCAGCTCTGGGCTCCTCGGTGTCCGAACTTCTTGTCGCTCCGCTCAGCTGGAGGCGGAGATGAAAATAAACCGAGCGGAGCCGAACTTGGCCGAACAGTTCCGAGGGCTGCAGACCCAACTTCCTGGGAGGTTTTCATAATAAAAGCTTCTCGAGGAGCAGCTGTCGATGATTTAGGTTCTGGTCGGAACCAGGTCCAGAGTAGAGGTGGATTCTCCGGGTATGGATCACTGGTTCTGGTCCAAATGAGATGAACCACAGTGGGTTACAGGTCGATGTTCTGGTTTCTGGTTCCGAGCAGATGCAGACACCCGAACGTGGTTGGGTTTTCGCAGAACGGAACCGAGGTTCTGTTAGAAGTTTCGCACTGAGCTAAGACTCTGTTTGCAGCTTCTTTTCCACAAACCTTTTATTGACTCTACCATGAAACATCGCCGCTGCGTGTTTAGTGGCTTGTTTGTAATAAATCATTGTTACTCGGCTCATTTTTAAAGCCCTGCTCACACCTGCTATTATTTTGGTTTTACTCCAGGTTAAAGTGCCATTGCTGCCCGGTTCTGCTTCGGGTTTTACTTCGGTACCAACTGATCCTCCTGCCTCCCGGTCCGAACCGAACCGAACCAGCTTGAGACGATATTGATGGAGAAGCAGAAGAAAGATTTATCTGAAGTCTGTGAAGGGCACAGCGCCCTCTGCTGGTGAGGTTATGGAGGTACAGTTCCAGGTAACCGGTCCCACCTGAGGACGACCTCAGAACCAGAACCAGAACTTTCTGGACATAACTAATGTAACAGTGTTTAGGTTGTAGAATCCCACTTGCTTTATGTATCAGTGCAGTGGGAAAATAGCGCCCCCTCTCCCTAGGTGAAAATAAACATACTTAAATTTGTGAAAGTACACTGTAAGTATACTAACTATTAAGTGTACTACCTATAAATATATATGAAGTATACTAAAAGTATACTTGTACCAATTTAGAAATTAGAACTTTAAACAAACTTAAACATAATTGTACCAAAATACACTTTTAATATACTAAATAAAAGTATACTTTAAGTGAACAAAATATATATTTGCCCAAGTCTAAATATCTAAATGTACACTTTCTCAAGTATATATATATTTTGTGTATATTTTAAAATATATGTTCAAAATAAAAAAAATTAAAAATTCACTTAACACTNACCACTAGGTGGCGTTAATTTGTTTCCGCCATTAAGAAGAAGAAGAAGCAGCAGCGCAGCGATGCTTTGAACAAAGATCTCTGACCACGAGGCTGGCGGCGTGGATTGAATCCAAACCGGTCAGAACCGGTTTGGATCGCAGACTGATGAGTTTCAGACTGTCTGACTCCGGTTCCGATCCAGTTCCGGTCTGGCGGGGAGGCTTCCACACGATTTCTTCTGACTTTTCTCTGCTGGTTCCGGGGGGCAGTGACTGAAGTACCGCAGGATGCTAACTGCTAGCTAAGGCCAGCTACATCAACTGGACCGGGCCGATGTGTCGGAACCACCCGGTCCTGGGTTCTTCTCCAGGTGAGCTGATCTGGGTTGGTGATGAGTAGATCGCGAACGTTTCGGTTCTTAGAGCCGGTTCTTTGAAGTGAACGACGGGAGCCAGACAGGTGTTTTGTCTGGTCAGCATAAGTCTACAATAGGTTCTATGAGTACGCATGCGCATTAGACACGTGGAGGAGCTGTCAGTTCAGCACACGCGACAAGATACGACAGAAAACAGGTTGTTTTAATAACTACATGGTTCTGGTTTCAACGTGTATTCAATGCTACAGCTGTTGTCACCTACAAAACACGACCGTATGAAACTCTCCACAAAGCATACAGCCTCTAATTATCGTTTTTTTATATAAATATATATAAAAGTTATTTTTCATGTCTTCCAGCCGAGGAGTTCTGGCTTCAGAGAGATTCTAGATTCATCCTGTGCAGTGAATCTGTCTCCTTATTTTCCCACTTCTTTCTCACATCGTGGCTTTAGGAAACCTTCAAAATAAAAACGGGAGATTTGGGAGCCATCTTACTTTTGACAGTGTGAAAGAATTACATATTAACAACAGTCATTGCCACCTGTGTAAACTGATAATATATTGATTATAATGTTTTATTTCTAACGTTGGCTCTTGTGATAATCTAAGTCCATGTTAAAAATGTTAAAACTTCTAACTAAATCTGGGTGAGCCTTCCTAGCGGGGCTGAACCCGGTATTACCCCGAGCGCTATAGCTAATATTACTGTCATTTTGCCGGTGGACATAAATACAGTATAGTAATATTCTGATCACAAAATATAAACAATATTATGTCCATCTTGTGAAAAGTTATTTCCCGAGCTGTCAGGTCAACAGTCCATCGATGTAAACAAAAATATTCCGCAGTGCTGAAGTTTCTGCTGCTGCTTTGGTTCAGCCAAGATGGCCGCTCCAAGATGGCCGCCGTGTTTCCTGCAGCCAAGTTAGGGTAGGACTGGTGCAGAATAAACAACCTGCTGCTGAACTCAACAAGACAAAAGAGATCATTGTCGACTTCAGCAGATCTCGACCCAACCACACCTGTCCTCATCGACGACAGAACAGTGGGGATCGTCAGCAGCGCTAAGTTCCTGGGGCTTCACATTACAGACGCCCTCAGCTGGACACCTCGCATCGGTGAAAAAGACACAGCAGCACCTGCACTTTCTGAGACGAATGAAAAGAGCTGCCCTCCTCCTCCCATCCTCAGTGGAAGTGAACCACTGAGATCCTGCTGACCAGCAGTACCTCCATCTGGTCTGGAAGCTGCAAGGCCTCAGACTGGAAGCCTCTGTGAAGAGAGGTGAAGACAGCAGAGAGGGTCATTGGGACTTCACTCCCATAAGCATTGCACTCAGATGCTGCTTAGCCAGAACAAACCAGATCCTCTGACTCCACCCATCCTCTCCATGGTCTGTTCATCTGGTTGCCGTCTGGCAGGCGGTTCTGTAGCATCCGCTGCAGAACCGCCTGACTCTCCCACTGGCCATCAAATTGCTCAACAATCCCATCACTAAGACTGTCTGAGACTGCTTGAAAATACTAAGTTATCTATATTTAGCAATACATTATTTTTTCAATATTATGTAATTATAGGCACACTTGTGTTTTGTGCGCTTGCTCCGGTGGCCAAGTGATGACAATTCATTGCTAATTTCACTTGTTTCATTGTGCAGTGACAATAAAACAAGTCTAAGTCACTGCAGGTCTACCCGTATGTCTGTGATGTTCAGGGTCCAGTTCCTGCTGAACTGGTCCTGGTTCACCAGAACCGCTGTGACCTCAAGCGCCACCCACCTGGAAGTGATGTAACAAAAGGCCGACTGAAGCTCCGCCCCCAGCAGTCTGTTCACAGAGGCGGGGCCGTGACATAAGCGGACCGAAGCGTGTTCTGATCCAGGCGGGTCGGTGCTCCGATTCCTCACCTGACCTACCTTTGTGATGTGACTCTGTTCCTCAGGTGAGTCTGCGCGTGCAGACAGGATCTGCGAGGGGCCGGGTCAGCGGCGAGCACAGGTGAGTGTTGTGATGTCACTGTGTGGGCGGAGCCTACTGGGAGATGATGTGAACAAAAGGCCGAATTGTAGCGCCACCCTCAGGCAGCTGGTTCTCAGAGTGCGGCGCCGTGACAAAGACCGACCGAAGCGTTCATCTGATCCCCATCAATTTAAATCTAAATGTTACAAAAACAGGATATGAATGTTGAACCCCACAATTTATTAACGCAATAGAAATTGACTTATTTGCAAGCTACAAATATTTGGGATCAATAATCAATGATAAGCTGGCGGTTAATATGAAAACTAATCTGTAAAAAGGTTCATCAGAGATTTTGGTGTGAAAAACAAAAGGAAACATTTAATCTGAAGCTTTTCTGTGGATTCATGGTTTGGAAACTAAAGTGTTCAGAAAAAAAAGGCTTAAGCAAAAATGTTACCGCTAGCTCAACTTCTCCTTTGTGACATTTTTATTTGTCGTTGGGCCAGAAAGCAAGGCTCAGCCTGATTTACATCTGGAGCTCCAGCGCCTCCTGCTGGCTGGAGGTTTCCTGGGTTAAACGGCAGCAGATAGAAGAACTGATTCTGTCCCTAAAATAGTGAGTTATAATTCCATTTTATATATTTATAATTGGTGCTTATATGCTTTCTTTTTTTTTATTAACATTTTTTATGTTTGTTTGAAATGTCTGGCTCTAAAACAAGTTTCCATTTAGGCAACAATAAACTGAAGCAAATCATGTGACCCTGGGAGCCAATAGGAGGCCAGCTTGAGGGCTCAGCTGATGACTCTCTTCCCCCAGATTGGCTCCACTTCCAGAATCAGACCGAACCGGGTCAGCAGTTCTGTTCTACTTTGATGATTCTGGAGCTGCTGGTCCGATCTCCTGAAACATTTTAATGAAACCTAAAAAGCTTTCCTTCCATTAATAAGAGTTGAAGCTCGGTTCTGTTAGAACCCTGGTCCTGGAAACGTGTTCTGATTGGTTCTGTGACGTCACGTTTTTTGAATAAACATTTATGAAATCTCCCAGTCTGTCTTAACGTCATTTGGAGGCTTTCCACCTTCTGTGGGATCCAGTTCTACCTCCACGGAGGAACCTCAGAACCTTCTGAGGTTCTGGAGAAACTTTAGACTTGGAGACGGTTAGAACTGTTGAATCAGCAACAAGCTGGGGAGGGGGGCGACTCCAGCTGCTGTGCTCCTGTCTTCTGTCCAGAGAAGAAGCTGCTGCTCTGGTTCTGCCAGGTTGACCAGCAAAGCCTATGGCGCCCCCTGTGGTTTTAAATGGACCCAGCTCTGACTCGTTTGTACCTTTCAGAACCACAGCTGGTTCTGAGCTCAATAGAACCTGGAGACCCGGGGATACTGGAAGGGAGCTCTCTATGATTCTGTTGGGTCAGAACCGGTTCTGTTCAGTCTGAGAGCAGCCGAACCCTAAATCAGCTGAAAGCTGACCCGAGTCTGGTGGAGGGGGGCGTGTGACCTTTGTCCCGGAACTGCTCCAGTATCGGCTCCGGACTCGGTTCTGGTTCGTCGTTAGAACACAGACCCAGAGGGATGCAGACTGACCCGGTTTCACAGGTAAGGAGCTGGTTCGAACCTTGGAACCGGACCAGGTCAGAACTCTGGAGGAGCTAGCAGTTAGCCGCTCCACCAGACTCCATTCAGAAAACTGCAGATAAGCTTTGATTGATTCGGTTTTGGATCCAGTTTGGTTTTACCTAACCTTGGCTTCCATCACACGACCGCTTTAGATGCACGCCCGAACCAGAGCAGAACCTTTCACCGAACCAAGTAACAGAACCTGGACCTGAAGCTCCTTTCAGTGTTGGAAGCTGAAGCTAAAAACAGCCGGAAAATGAATGGAGTTTGGTGGGAGCTCCGGCTGCCGGCTGCTCTCACGGTGCTCTGCTTCACGGTTCTTTTGACCCGGTTGTGGGTCCAATGTTCCCCTGAGATCCTTTAGAGGTTCTGCTGTGGTTGAAGGTTCTGGCTCTGACGTCATCATATAAACAACGAGGTGTGATCATGTTTACATCATGCGATGACATGATTGGCTGCTAGCTCCCCGTTAGTCGGGTCGGTTCGGCAGCTGGTGTGTGAATGGTTGATCCATCAGTACTGTGCCGGTTCCGGTCAGCATCCGGATGAACAAAACCAACTAATCCAGGGTTCGATTCAGTCAGTCTGCCCGACCCGACTGGTTCAAGTTGTGAAAGAACAACCTTGGTTCTGCTCAGGTTCTGTTCCTGATCTTTTATTGGAATTGGAACCAGGCATGAGACCCAGAATGTTTGGTCTGGTTCTGGTGGTCCAGATGCGGTTCAGAGGTGGTTCCACCCAGGTGAAAACAAAGTATACTAGTATATTTCAAACATACTTAAATTTGTGAAAGTACACTGTAAGTATACTAACTATTAAGTGTCCTACCTATAAGTATATCTGAAGTATACTAAAAGTACCAATTTCGAAATTAGAACTTTAAACACACTTAAACATAATTGTACCAAATACACTTTTAATATATTAAATAAAAGTATACTTTAAGTGAACAAAATATATATTTGCCCAAGTCTAAATATCTAAATGTACACTTTCTCAAGTATATATATATTTTGTGTATATTTTAAAATATATGTTCAAAATAAAAAAAATTAAAAATTCACTTAACACTATATTAATTTCAGTATGTTTTAAATTACATCTCAGTGTAAATTTTAGGCTAATAAAGTATGCCTTTTTTAACTTCTTCATTTAAGTTAAAAATAAAGAAGTTATCCATCTGAACCCCGTTGAGATCCAGATCTCATTTTCAAGAGGGACCTG
>NW_015115284.1:37496-51243 GCF_001443285.1 Poecilia latipinna
CCACACTTAAAACAGCTTCATAGTTAATGCCAGCATCAGCTGATTCTATGATATTGCTGACTATTTTTTTCTACTTCTAACATAAACAGGCAAAGAAGACACTCAGAAATGTTTTTCCACCCCAGGCATCCGGTCCCAATCATCATCAGTTCTTATGATGTCACATACATGGTGAGTCCACAACGTCTTGAAATTGTAAGTATTATTTTTTTTATTTGCCATTTTTCTGTTCTCTTTAAATACAAATGCTTTCTCTGTTTAAGCAGAGAAAGCTTAAACAGTGTAAGGTGCAGTGAACGGGAATGTTCTGTCGTTGATCCTCACTTTCATTTTTTATTGTTACACTTAAATTTTCATGTTCATTGTGTTCACTTTAGATGTGTAAACTGATAATTTATGTAAAGTTCATAAAGTTGTGAGTAAAATTGGACAATTTTAAAATGTCTGTAATAAAAAATATTTGAATTACCTTGAACATCTTGTGTAATTAATCTTTCCATGTAATTGTAGCCTAAAACAATGTAAGTACTGCAGTGTAGTTATGCATGTAATGTACAAAGTATGAATAAAGACTTATGAGTAATTAAAATTGTACTTTATTAGCAATAGCAGTAAATCAAATCTCAAAATTAAGTGTAATTTAAATACATTACTTATATATTAGTAGTATATTTAAAATATATTAAAAGTATATTTCTAATATAATTCTATGACAGAATTGGTACACTCAATATAAAAATGAAGCTGTTGAATATTACATTTAAAGTATACTTTAAGTATACCAAGTACAACTTGAAGTTGTTCCAAAAAGGTATGGTGAAGTATACTAAAAGTTGTAATTTAATACTATTTAAATACTACTGAAGTATACTGAGTACAAAATTAGTTGTTCCAAAGTAGTACAGTTTAAGTACATCAATCAAAGTATGTTAAAATTTAGTATACTAAAGAATACTTTATTTTACTTGGGCAGCTGGTTATCTGCTGCTGGCCCTGAACTCAGTGAAAGCTGCAGTGCATTTTTCAGCACAGCATAGAAAAACGTTAGCACAACATAAAACATCATTTTTATTAACTGGAGAGTAATTAATACTTACAAGATGTTTTCTTGGGTCCAACTTTTGTACTTTTAGTTTCTTTAATGCAGAGTTTCTCCACCCTGGTCCTCAGGCCTCCTGTCCTCCATGTTTCAGGTGTTTCCCTTCTGCCACCTGGATTGTATCTCTGGGTGATTAACAGGATCTGCAGCTCTTGATGGTCATGCAATCATTTAAATCAGCTGTTCTGGAATAGAGGCTCATCTAGAACATGCAGAGCAGGGGGGCTGAGGACCAGGTGGAGAAACAGTGATTACTATAAAACATCCTACGTGCTAAAGCTAAATGCTAACGTAATGCAGTGTGCTGAGTGAAGCTGAGCCGGTATGTTCTCTTCATTAAAAAACACAACGCAGAGTCGAGGGGTGACTTGGGCCGCTCCGGTATTGGAGTGGAGCAGAACCCGGAACACGAAGATAAAGCCGGTTTCACTGAAGTGATCCAATGTGGACCCGGTCCAATTTTCAACAAGTCCAAGTCCCAAACTGACCAAATATGTAATTTAATGAATAATTTATAAACTAATATTTAAAAGTTTTTATTTGGAAGAAACAGTTAGGTGAAGAAGGTCTGGGTCTGTTCCGACCCAAATCAATAAGAACCACAGCCTAATAAAACATGAAGGTAAAACAACAGCATAGAACATACAGTTTAATATTGAACACTGAATTAAAATAAGGATTAAGGTTAATAAAACATGAGACAGAAAATAAATTCCTACTGTGGATAAAATTACAGAACAAATCGGATCAGAACCAGTTTTAATCTGGGACAGTTCTGCAGCTTGACCAGCAGGAGGCGCTGTTAGCAGTTGCTCCCTCTGACCAGTAGGATCTCTGCTGCAGCGCCGTCACAGTCCTCCCGGTGTCCCCGAGGTGTCCTCGTGTCCAATAGCTTCTGGACGTGTCTCTGTTTCAGCACCCGAGTCCAATAATGAGGTCATCTCTGGACCGAACTGGGCTGGACACTGAGGAGGTGGACCAGGCATGTTGGACTGGAGACAGGTCGTCCATGAAGGACTGGACATGAGGACACCTGTAGTAGCAACTTGTAGACAGGGACCCACTGTGGACGCCATGTTGGACAGGGAACAATTCAGGAATGTCAAACCTGACCTGATCCTGAGAGGGATTACGGAGGACAACCTGGGAGAGACCGGAGATGGATGGACAGACGGTTCAGGACGTCGTCAGTGCAACTCTGACTGGGTTAAAGGAAGAGTAGAGTTCAGGTTCTGGTGCTCCTAACAGGTCTACACTGAACGAAAGAATCAGGATCCATCACATTCCAGCTTGGAGGTTCTGGACGGGTCACAGACCCAACCAGAACCCAAACCTCCGGACTGAGTCCAGACCCTGAGAACCTTCAGAGGGAACAAGACATCTGGACTTCAGCGCCGCTTTGGGTCACACAGACCGCAGTCTGTACCGGAACCGGACATCCGAGGAGGGCAGCAGGATTCCCAGACCGGCTCGGCTCGGGTCCAGACCGGGTCGGTTCTGCCCGTCCTCCAGCTGCAGGTCGAAGTACAGCAGCAGCAGACAGACAAACTGCTTGATCTCGTTGATGGCAAAGTATCGTCCAGGACACATGGACGATCCGGAGCCGAACGGCATCAGGTAGTAGCGCAGCTTCTGTCCGTCTTTGGAGAAGTCCGTCTTCTCTCTGCCGTCCTGCACAAAGCGGTCGAACCGGAACGTCTGCAGAGACACGAGGAAGATGGGTCAGAAGAAGACAAGGACTCGGTTCTGTTCTCAGGTTCTGTTAGAACTTCAGGAGGACACCAGGTCCAGTCTGTCTGCTGGACTCTCTGAATTTAAGGTCAAGGTTCTGGTTCTGAGCCAAGTAGACTCTTTAAACAGATCCATGGTTCTGAAGAGTCAGATCCAGGTCAGTGTGATCCAAACACAATTGGACCGCCTCTGGTTCTGGTTCTGGAAGGTGTTCCATCTCTGAAAGGCTCCACCGGTCAGAGAACTGAGGAACGCTTTGAGACCCGAAACATCTGACAGAACCAGCAGAGGTCCAGTTCTGCTAACCGTCAGAAGGACTTTCCAGAGGAACCCACAGAAATCCCCATGGGTAGCTTAGCTGGGTAGACCTGTAGCTGTGGGGACAATGGACTGGCTGGAAATGTTTCTCTTTATGTATAGATGATACTGTTGCCCCTTTTCCACTGGTTCTACTTCAGCGGCCCGGCCCGGCTCGGCGTTCCACCGGCCGTCTCGGCTCTGTAGCAGGGTGCCACTCCTGGCTGTGGGGGGGCAGAGCTTCGTTACATGCGAACTAACCTTAGTTGTTGTTTTTGTGAGACAAAAGAAGAGACAGCTGAGCTATTTTTTATAGCCTGGTTGTGATTTTTGAGGCTTCAAGAAAATGCACCGCAGGAGGAATGATGCGATGTGGTGAGGAGGAGCTGAACTCCGCCTTGCAGGGGAGGAAAGCAGGTGGCTCAGATGGTGCAGGTGAACTAATGATTTTTATATGAAACTACGATAAAACTTGTAATAGTGCCGAATATACATGAGCTAATGTTAGTCAGGGTGTTGCAAATAACTTAAAAATGTCAGAATTAATTCAGAATATATTCCAGTGTGTTTCCAGATGTTGGTAAACTGCAGACAATCGTGGTTCTGAGTTGCAGGGCGTCTCATCAGTGTCCGTCTTCCTGACTGGTTGCTGTTTACCTTCAGGATGTCCAGAGACCTTCACCTTTCTGGAGCAGGAATCACATGAGCCCAATGTGCTGATGAAACATTTATAATGTTCTGATGTTCTTACAGAGTTGAAGTGCACAGCACTAGTACTTAGGTAGGCCGATATCTTCATCCAGAAGAGGAAGACCTTGGGTGATGCACTGCATGGGGCGGGGTTTTAAGGTGACCTCTGATCCCGTACCTGTGGGTCCTCGTAGACCTCAGGGTCCAGGTGCAGACTCTGAGGGTACAGGGCGATGACGTCTCCCTTCCTGACGCCCACTGATCGGTTGGAGTCCAGCCGCAGACTGAAGTCCTCCTGGGCCACCCGGATGTTCATGGAGGCCGAGGACAGGCGGAGGCTCTCACTGATGGCACTCTCTGAGGATGGAGATGGCCCGTTATCGACCCGCTTCACCACTGACCTGAACGTGAATTGGAACGTACCCAGAAAGATAAGCTTGTCCAGCTGCTCTTTGCTGAGCATGACGTCGCTGCTGGTGCTGAAGTCCACACCACTGTCCCGCAGGACGTCAACGATCTCCTGGCGGACCACCTTCAACGCCTCCACCTGACTCACCAGGAAGTAGGCGGCCCAGAAGGTAGCAGGAAGCGTGTTGCCCACTGACGCCCACAGGATAGCAAAGTGATGAGCTGGAGGACAGAAGACACAAAGAACTGAGACAAACCAGCTGAAAGGTTCTCCAGAACCACAAATCTAGTCTGTCTGGAACCCAGGGAGGCTGTTCTACAGAAACCCAGAGCCTCCTGAGGTTCTGGATGTCATTGATATCATTTATCGGGCCAGCATCATCCTCCGGATCATCTACCAGCTTTATCGACGTCCTTCAGCTTGTCCTGCTGCTCAAACAGCTCCGCTCTTCTCCGGATGAACTGGGAAGTGTTGGTCCACTGGGACATGTGCTGTGGCAGGAAGTAGGAGATCAGCTTCTGGCGGATGGCCAGGGTCCGCCCCAGCAGCCAGATGGGAATCTGAGCAATGAGGAACGGGAACATGTTGTCAAACTTGTGGAAGTCATCCCTCAGACGGTCCATCCCTCCGTGGCGGATGCCAGTCACTGGTCTGCCATAGATAGTCAGGAAGGTGGCCTCAAACATGACAGAGCAGCAGAACTCGTACAGGCTGCCTCTCCTCCAGTCGCCGGCCCCATTCAGGTGGTCCTGACGGAACACCAGCATCAGGTTACCCATCATGCTCTCTGTCAGAGGTGCCAAGTGGTCCCCCTGCAGCAGCTGGAAGGAGCGCTTAATCTGCTCCCAGAGGCCGGGGAAGGTGGTGCCGAGGACGGGAGGGTAGCCGAAGGTTAGAGGAGCCACCTTATCGGTGAACTCATGGAAGTCCAGCTGCCGGCCCTGCTTGATGATACTGGGGTACAGCAGGGGGTCCATGATGAAGGTCATGAATTTACCTGCAGGAGACAGAAGTTCTTGGTTAGCATCTCAGAACCCTCCACCTTTCAGCTCCTGACTGGGTTCTGGTGAAACTGAGTGAGGTTGTGCTATGGGACCCATCTGGAACAATCTAGACCAGAGGTCTTCAACATTGGGGTCACTTTCCCAAAGGGGTTTGTGGAGGTACTGTATATTTAAAAAAATATGTCTTTAAATAGACAGAAACCATGATCCATGATGATCCACGGTGGGTCATCATGGATCGAGTTTTCCCTCCGTCCAGCAGCTTCAGAACCCACCTGCGATCTGGACCGTGAACACGTCCCCATGCTTCCTCCTATGTTCCTCCAGAAACTTGTGAGCGTCCTTCCCGAAGTCCAGTGCCTTCCCTATGAAGGGGATCCAGCCTTTCACCAGTGGCGGCTCGCCTGGTTTCCTGCAACCAAACATTCCCAGATCATTCCTCTGAATTAGACCATGGTTGGATGCGAGCCCAGAGCAGCGTGGGAGGAGACAGCAGGCTGCAGCGGCTGTCTCCTCTCACGGTAACAAGTCACTGCGTGAACTCTCGACTTCTTTTTGGAGTTCTGCTGCTGGAACTGGGACAGAGTGGCTCCACCCTTCATCCTCCTCTGATCCCATCGGAAAGCCAACACCTTTCCTGTTTCTCCAATGCTGCAGCTTCAGCTTCAGCTCTCTGCTGCTCAACGTCAAACACAGCCCAGGTTCTGATTCTGATCCAGTGTTTCAACTGTTCCTTTGAGATCCAGATCCAGCAGTTCTGGATCAACACTTCTTTGGGTTTTGTGGTTGTTACAGAGCAGGTAGTGAGACCCGATCCAGAGCAGGAACAGGACCGGACACGCCCCGCAGATTCCCTAGTGAACTACTGCTAAAGGACTGAAGAACTGGGTGGTGTAGAACCAGGTGGTGTAGAACCGGGCGGTGTAGAACCAGGTGGTGTAGATCCAGGTGGTGTAGAACTATATGATGTAGAACCGGGTGGTGTAGAACCGGGTGGTATAGAACCGGGTCATGTAGAACCAGGGGGTGTAGAACCGGATCATGTAGAACCAGGTGGTGTAGAACCAGGTGGTGTAGAACCGGGTCATGTAGAACCAGGGGGTGTAGAACCGGGTCATGTAGAACCAGGTGGTGTAGAACCAGGTGGTGTAGAACCGGGTCATGTAGAACCGGGTCATGTAGAGCCGGGTGGTGTAGAACCGGGTGGTGTAGAACCGGGTGGTGTAGAACCAGGTGGTGTAGAACCGGGTGGTGTACAACAGGGTGCTGTAGAACCAGGTGGTGTAGAACCGGGTGGTGTCTCTACCCTCCTGGTTCTAGTCAGATCTCCAGCTGCAGCTTCTGGTCTCAGTCTGACCTGCTGCACTAAATCCTGGATGAGTTTCTCTGGTCGGAGACTTTCGTCCTCTGGGCCTGAATGTCCTGCAGCTGGAGGAAGGTCCACTGAGGAACCGGCTTTATGTGGCTCTGGAGGGTCAGAGGTCAGCCTGATCTCTAGTTTACAGCTGGAACAGCTGGAGCTGTGCATTTACTCTAGATCTATAGCTCTAGATGTATAACTTTGGTTCTAGATCTATAGCGCTAGATCTATAACTTTGGATCTATAGCTCTAGATTTATAACTCTAGATCTATAGCTCTAGATCGTTCCTCTTTAGGTCCAGGGATAACTTCAGTTCTGTTTCCGTTTAGCTGAAGAAAGTTTGGACTCATCCACATATTTATCTCTTCTGAGCAGTGATTGACGGGTCAAAGGTCACCTGGTGACATAATGTAGTGCTCTGTATCATCTGCGTCGTCATGGTAACCAATTGTATTTCCTGCTACAACCTGAGCCATTGGGTTCCAAGGAAGGAGCCTTGGGGAACCGGTCCGGACCTGCAGCGGAGCAGCTGGAACCGTTAGCTGCTGACTCAGTTCCTCATCTCTAAACGAGTCATGGCGGTCAGGCTCCATGCGGGGACTTCCCCTTTAAGATGATGATGATGATGACGGTGATGATGAAGCACAAAGCTTTATAGAAAAGTTTCGGATCAGAACATGCGGCTCAGCCAGGAACTCTGAGGACTCGTCTCCATGTCAGGGAAACATGGAGCTCCAGAACTTTTCCTCTCTGTGTTCTGAATTCAACTGATCTATCTGAACCCAGTTACAGAACCGAATCGGCCCGGAGAGTTAGAACTGACCTGGTTCTGCCGCGGAGGATCCAGAACAGCAGACCGAGCAGGAGGCTGATCAGCAGCGGCAGCAGGAAGGACATGGCTCCGCTTCGGTTCCGCTTCGGTCCGGGGCGGGACGCTGAACTCTGATCCGACGGAGGGAGGCAGAAGCTGCCGCTGGCAGGGACCTTCACAATTAGAGTTGTCCCTTCACAATAAGAGCGGGACCTTCACAATTAGAGTTGTCCCTTCACAATAAGAGCGGGACCTTCACAATTAGAGTTGTCCCTTCACAATAAGAGCAGAAATTTCACAATTAGAGCTCCCCTTCACAATAAAAGTGGGACCTTCACAATAAGAGCTGTACCCGGTTCTGAACCAGTCAGTCTGGAGGTTCTACAGAACCTCAACCTCATGGTGCCAACTGTCTGGTTCTGGTTCCAGCAGAACCAGTGGAGGTTCTGTTCACCTGCTGCAGCTTGGTTCAGCTCTAGAACCGATGAAGCGGGTCATGAATGAAACCAGGCAGTTTCAGACTGAAGCATTTTATTCACACTGAGGAAGAGGAAGATGATGAAGATTAACAGTCACAATGATTGAAACCGGTTCAGAACCAGAAACGGTCTGTTCAGAATCGGACCAGTGGTTCTGAAGCAGACATGGTCACACGGCCTGGTTCCAGCAGTCCAGACTGGGAATCTATGGATGGATCCCAGTGTTGGGATCCAGTTCTGCACGACTGAAGCCCTGTGATTGGACAGAGGCAGGAGGAGGCGGGGCTAACACTGAACACATGGTCAGGTATGCAGCTCAGCAGGAATGCTGGAGATCAGAGATCCATCAGGAGGAAATGACCCGGGTCTTTGTTCTGTTGGATCCCGGGAATGCTGGGAATGCTGGGAACATCTGAGGTTTTCCTGAGGAAAAAATTCGGCTGAATTGGATCCTCTCTGTCGATTCCCAAATTGGTTCCCAGCTTTAAGACCCGTTAGCGTTCGTTCAAGGGGAACCAGTCGGGTCAGATGGTTCCGAGCTTACCGGGACCGGTCGGTTCTGGTTTCAAGGCATCCAGTCGGGTAAAGTGTAAACATGACGACGGTCCGGAAAGCTGCTGTGGGAAAGCCCGGATCAGAACATTTGGTCTGGATTAAACACTTAACAGGGAAGTTGTTCTGACCCGGTTCTGGTGTCACTGTTCCTGATCAGAACCAATTAAAACTCCAGTTCTGTGGTTTGGGCCGTTTGGACAATAAATAGAAAACTTCTGGATTTCTGTTCTGACCCGTTTGTCCCGCTCAGTAAGACACTCTGGTTCTGATCCAGCAGCTGGTTCTGGTTCTGATGGGTCACCAGTAGAAGGAGCGGGACAGGAAGTTGGCGGCAGTGCCGAGCCAGCTGGACCCGTCCTGACCCGACCCGACCCGGCTGATCGCCTTGTCCGGGTCTTGAGACGGACTCTCCTCTTCCGGAAGATACTCCGGCAGGTCCAGGTTCTGCTCCACCGATACAGAACCGGCCTCCGGGAAATGGACCAGAACCTGCAGAACAAAACAGAACCACCAGGATTACTGCTGACCCGGTTCTTCAGGTTGTGGGAACTCAGAAAAAATAACCTGAGAAGTTATTAAAGATGATCAGATGTGAGGAATTATTGTTATTTCTTCACCCACAAAGTCTAAGCTAGCATTAAGGCTAAGTTAACTGAGTCTAAGCTAGCATTACGGCTAATTTAACTGAGTCTAAGCTAGCATTAAGGCTAAGTTAACTGAGTCTAAGCTAGCATTACGGCTAATTTAACTGAGTCTAAGCTAGCATTAAGGCTAAGTTAACTGAGTCTAAGCTAGCATTACGGCTAAGTTAACTGTGGCTAAGCTAGCATTAAGACCAAGTTAACTGAGTCTAAGCTAGCATTAAGGCTAAGCTAACTGGGGCTAAGCTAGCATTAAGGCTACATTCAGGCTGTCATTGCGGCTAAATTTCTACTATATTTTCCTCCACATCAGATAGGAAGTGTGAAACTGCAGCAGGTGACCTGACCTCGTCTCCGTTCTCATCCTTCACCACCTGCTGAGCCGTCATGACCTCCGTGGCAGCGATGGCCGACGCCAGTGCCTGGAAAACCAAGGCAGACATCAGGAAGCTCTCTGGGAGCAGGACCGATCAGGGAAAACGGTCGGTTCAGATCATTCCATGTCTTATGAAGTATTTTCCATTCATCCTGAAAAGCTTCGGTTCTTCCTGAATATTCCGGACAGAACCATCCTCACCTCAGCTTTCAGGTCCGATCGGATCCGAACAACGCATCTCTTAACAGCCATCTGGAAGGTGAAGCTGATGACGCCTCGGATCTTCAGCAGAGCCTCCTCACACAGACTGCGCCGACCCTGCAGCGGATCAGAACCGGACAGCAGATCAGAACCCTACAGCGGACCAGAACTGGACAGCAGAGTCTGCTTGCGGACCCACCGGGTCGTCCAGGCCGTGGATCTGCAGGATCACTGTCTTGGCTCTCTTATTGCTGGATCCCAGGAAGAACTGGGCCTTGCGCCGCGCGCCGCCACGCGCCGGCCCGACCGCCTGCGGCTCGTCGGCGCCGGGCACCGCCTGCAGCAGCTGGTAGATCTCTGAGGCCAGCAGCTTGGTCTCTCCTGGAGTGGTGGACCTGCAGGGAGGACCGCAGTGTTTACCACACACGGTTCTGTCGGACTGAGCCCAACCGGGTCCCTTCGGTTCTGGAGGAAGGTCGCTCACTTCTGCACGATGTTCTGCAGGCTCAGCATCATCCCCAGCTCTGTCTTCAGCTTCTCTCTGTTGGCTCGGCACTCTGCCAGGTACCGGACCGCCTGCGCAGACCCGGAGCAGCAATCAGAACCAGAACCGACTTGATACCGGCCAATAAAACCAAATGTCCGGGTCGAGGGCTCACCAGCAGGGCGCAGTAGACCACCTGAGGGTCCGGATGGTCCAGGAACAGGATGAGGCCCGGCAGGCAGCCGTGGTCCTGGACGATGGCTCTGCGGTTCATCGGGTCGGCCGCCAGGTCCCTCAGCTGGGTCACCACAGCCAGCGGGTCGGGAACCGGGTCGGGCCGGGCCACCAGCGGGTCGGGAACCGGGTCGGGCCGGGCCACTAGCGGGTCGGGCTCACCGCTCATGGCTGCTGGGGGGACCTGGAGGAGGAACAAATCAGAACCGGTCTCTGGTGACTCTGCCCAGTCCACTAGACCTGCTAGATGTTCTGTGTCCTCCCACCCGGTCAGAACTGTCGACCCAGAGCTGAACAGCTGCATATAAACCGGACCCATCAGAACTCCAGGTCCGATTAAATGTTTGAGAAATTATTTAATCTCCATGGCAACCATTCAGCCATTCAAACGCTTAGGTGGGCCTAGCCCCGCCTCTGAGGTCCAGCTCCTCCCGCTCAGCTCCTTCAGACTAGCTAGAAGCAATTAGCAAACAGCTGAGCTCATTATAGGAGCTGCTGTTCAGAGCAACACTGGTAACGACATTAAAGGGTTAATAGAGGAGCCATGTTGGGACGACTTCCTGGAGGTGGAACTTGAAAATCAGCAGGAGTTTTTAAAGAGACAGAGACCCAATTTCAAGACAATAAATCAGGAAGTCAAATTTACTTTGAGAAACATTTGATTAGGTTTTTCTGACTGATGGTAACTTAGTTACTGATGATGCCACCAAATGATTCATGAGCCTGGAAAACATAAAACTCTGCCGCTGGTTCTGGGCTCAAAGCAACCAGGTTCTGCAGAACTTCTGTGGGGTGCAGAACCTCAAGTGTTTGAACGGACCTTATGATACCTGACGTCCAGAACCGGACAGGGTCCATCAGAACCGGCACCCTGCTCTGTCTGAGGATGAAGGTTCTGCATGTGATCCAGTTTGGAGATGAAATCACTCAGTTTCCTCTGTTGGTTGGATCTGGTTCTGGATCCGGTTCCGATTCTAACCACAGTCCTCTGCAGCAGATGACTAGGTTCTGGTTCTGATTCAAGTTCCTACTGCTGACCCGGCTTCCATAGACCGAACCTGAGTCTGGCTGGGACCAAACTGGGCCTGTTGGTACCGGACTGTGTTCTGGTTCTGTTCTCCTCAAGAACCGAGCCTCTCCATCAAAACCCCATCCACAACAATCGTTTAGTTCTGACCCGGATGATACTAACAGCCAGGATGCTAATGATGCTAACTCACCTGGCTGTAACAATCACCGGTACCAGAACCAGCACTCCGGTCCGGTTCGGTCCTCCCCCTGACGTTCGATTCCTGTTCTGTTCTCTCGGACCGGGTCGGAACTTATTTGTTTTGGGTCTATTTCCTCTCTTCCAGCCTAACCGTCGGTTCTTCCTGCTGAGGCCAGCGGCGCTGCCACGTGGCAACATGCAGCTCTGTGATTGGCCACCCGGCCCCAGCGGACCAATCAGTGGCTCGGTTCCTCAAAGGCCATGTCCCCACCCTAATGACGTCCAGAGAGCAGATCCAGGACCAGTCTGTTTGAGCTGTGATGGTGGAACTGGACCGGTATCAGCACCGATCTTATGGGAAATTCTGCCCCCTGTGTCAGGAGCGCGCATTGCAGCCAGAGAGGATCCGTTCATTTCCACGTCGCTTCTGATCGGTAAAACAACTCATATAATCATGTCAAGGTTGTAACTTTCAGTAGCTAACAAAATGGTAAAATAAATAAATAGATAAAATGGTAAAATAAATAAAAACCCCCTTTTTGTGAGAATCGGTCGACTTTTGTCACTCAAGCCTGATAAACGTCAGTCATCAGACGCGGGTTTCCAACACTTTGTGTGTATTTGTGACTTTTCACCAGCAGGTGGCAGCACAGCCTGGCTGGAAACCTGACCCAGTTCAGCTCAACAGAACCGGTTCCTCACACAGATCATATTCTGGAATCAGTTCGGGTCACAATTCGTTACTATCCGGATCCCGGTTCTGACCAAGTTCTGCCTGATTCTGGTTAAAAACCAGGTCCATTTATTGTTCTGATTAGTTTATTAGTCCAAATAAAAATTAAATGAGCAGAAATTCAGTTTATGAATAAATATCCAATATCCCGGCAGAACATGGAGAAGACAAGGCTTTTACACAGAACCGGGTCAGAACCAGAACCTTCTGGGTCAGACCCTGTAGGCCCCGCGTTGCTTTAGGGTCAGACGGTTCTGATGCTCAGATGTTCTTCATCACACCGAGGAAGAGGAGGAAGAAGCGGTTCTGATCCCACAGTGACAGGAAACAGCAGAACTCCGGGCAAAAACCTGCAGCACCCCGGAACCGCCACAAGGGGCTCCGCGTCACTGAGCTGAAGAAACCTGATGCTTTAGGTCGGAGGTCCCCAACCTTTTTATTACCGCAGACCGGTCAAGACTTGGAAATTTAGCTGCGGCCCGGGGTGTGATCCTTCAGACAAAGCTGCTGCATGTTGGTGTTCCCGCTAAATCCTGAATATACCCAGTTTGGTTGTCTTGGCCCTTTTATCGCAGCCTGTGGGGTTTTCCCTGACTGGGAACGAGAATACAACCTGCTGAATGTGACAGGTAGCCAATCAGAAAGCGCGGTGACGTAAGAACAGAGGGGAATCCCAAACAGCTGACATATCGCACAACTGTGAGTCCGGTGGATATCGGAGATGATATGTGGAAATGTTTATTATTATATGTAAAGGTCATTATTATATTTATTTAGTTAAAAATGTTAACTATGAAAAAACATATTCACCTCCAAATCATAGTGAGCGGCTGCTCCCGCTGTCTTTTATCCACCGCCTTTTCTTTTTGTTTCTTTTATCTCTTAAAATGTCTCCACAAACTGTCACTATTGCTTCTACATCGTCATCCATGTTTGGTCATTCTAAATTGCCACTATGTTGGGATTTTACTGGATCATCCTCTGGAATCGGGATGTTGGTGACTGGAATCGGTTCGTGTTGCTCCTGCCTTGAGGCTGAACACGAACCGATCGAACCTGTTGGACTTTTATCAGCTCTGTGGTCACAGAGGTTTGGAGAATCGGCCGACATCCTTAAATCTTGCCGTCTAAACCAGACTTAAGACTCACAAGCTCTACTCATCTCCTCTCGACCACTGCCCAAACGCTCTCTGACTCTGGTCGCTATGGTAACGTTTACATATCCCTTCAAAATAAGATACAGATGCGCCACAAAAACGAACATTTTCCTTTCGTGGACATTTTAACTCACAATGATGACTAACGGAGCCCTGAGCTTGTTTCTCTGCACCGAGACGGTCCCATCAGGGAGTGATGACACCCGAAGTGTTGCTTATATCCACAGCCTGCTGGGTCTCTAGTGGTGAAGCAGTTTGAAGCTTCAATGCTTCAT
>NW_015115284.1:54682-56105 GCF_001443285.1 Poecilia latipinna
AATAATACATAAAACGGAAATATTTAATTATTTCTTGCGCGGCCCGGTACCAATTGGTCCACGGACCGGGGGTTTGGGACCACTGCTTTAGATGACAAACTGAAGGCCCAGGGGCCAAATCCGGGCCACCATAATGTGTAATGTGGCCCTCCAGACGGTAGAGCAGGAGAGTCAAACTGGTTTAACAGAACTGGATTCACATGTAAACATGTTTCAGTCACTCATCAACATCTTGATCAACATGTTGATGTGACCCAGTTCCAGCAACAAGACGAGAGATCTGAATATGAGTAACTGTATGTCTGGATCCACCAGAGAACTGAGCCTCTGATGTCATCACGCTGATGTCATCACAACTGATGTCATACAATTATTTCTCATCCAGCTGGAATGTTGAAGCTTCTCCATGATACTGGAGGTAAAGGAGCCCTGACCCAGTCCAAACAGCAGAACCAGAACCAACCCGCATGTAAAGTCCAGTTTCCTGGTTCCGATGGTTCTGGTGACTTCCTCTATCTGAGGCGTCGGTTGGCATGGCGACAGGAGCTAACAGCAGGTTCAATTAAAGCTGCAGGCGACAATAAAATGATTTTTCTCTAAAAATATCTCAGATTCATGTTTCTGAAGGATGGATCCACCATGAGCTGCTTCTGACGTCTGAGGAAATGCACCAAAAACAACCAATCAGAGCCAGAAGGCGGGGCTTAGTGCTGTCAATCATTCTCAGCTCAGAGCAGGGTTTCCCCCAGTTCTGACCTTCCTACCAGGCTGAGCGGGTTTTCATGCTGTAGTAGCAGCGACAGGACAGACGGAGTAAACTGGGTAAAAGCTAACGGGACGGGGTGGTACCAGACAGGATGGGACATAGTAGGACGGGATGGGGTGGAACTGTTTTCATGTCTCCAAATTCTTGTAACTTTTATAATTTTTTACCACAAAAACACCAAGGGCGGCTGGTGGACTGGCCTAGCGCCCCCTAGTGCCGAGCTGACCAAGTTTTGTGGGGGAAATCCTGGCAGAGAATCAACTTTACAGAAAAACGGTTCATCTGGTGGCTATGCTAACTAGCCATAACATTCATGACAGGCTATACTAGCTGCAGCATAACAGAGACGGAGGCTGGAGGAGGATTTGCAGCGCCACACGGACAGTGACTGGCTCTGATTGGTTGTTTTTAGTTAGCACTGGGAGCACTGGGAGAAGGTGGAGGAGATTTTCTTTTCTTCTCTCATATCATACGGTCACGACCATAGACATCAATACGTAGGCGCCTCACGGAGCGCTGAGCCGTACGTAACTGCGTCCGCCATCTTGTACGTGGCAGCAGAGCGATCGGAACTCCTTCAGTCCTGTTCTGTGTGTTTCAACCGTTTTACGAAACAAACTGGACTCATTAGGATTACCTTCCCCAGGTGAGGATGAA
>NW_015115284.1:60925-77807 GCF_001443285.1 Poecilia latipinna
GCGGACGCGATTACGTATCGCTGCAACGGGCCGACCCGCTCCATGAGGCGTCTACGTATTAATGTCTATGGTCACGACATGGTGACAGTTTTAACAAATAACTGAAATAACATGATTATAACAGTGACGTACTGCAGCTTTAAGCCTGAGCCATCTTGACTCCGCCCCCAGCGGTCAGCCAGGTTCCGGTTCTGGTACCGCTCTTGCTGTTCTTCTCTTTGTTAAAGGCGCCATTGTTGTGTTATCGCAGCCTGGACCCAAGCAGAACCTTCCAGAACCTTCTGGTTTCGGTTCTAAAGAATCAGAAAGATGTCCGTGCTGTCTACATCTTTCTCATCCTCTTCATCAGGTAACGCGCCGTTTCTGCTGCTGTTTGAGCGGCTCCGGTGTTCAGCGCTCACCGGGCTCAGGTTGTCTGCGGTTAGCTGCCCGCAGCGCTGCCTGATTAAAACACGGTTCTCCTTTAATGGATCCCAGATGGTTCTGGGTCCGCTGGGAGGTTCCGTCGCAACCAGTTTGGGTCCGGTTGTGAAACTGAGGAAGCAGGTTTAATTCATTAAAATTTATTTAAACTTAATTCAGGGAGAGAGAGAGAACAAATAATATCCCAAAATAGAAAAATTCCTGAGTGAAAACAGATAATCCCCGTTTCTCCTGATGGGAAACGGGGATCTGAAACACGAGCAGCTGGGACAGAAATCAGCTTCAACTAACATGAATCCAGTTTAAGTTTAAACAAATTCAGTCAAAACCACATCTGATTTGCTCTGGGTTGGACTGCTGGTCAGAGGTCATGGCTGGTTCTGCTTGACCTGCTTCCTGGACCCAAAACCTCTTGTCTGTCCGAATGAGCAGAAAGTTCTGGATCAGGTTCTGCTGATGGTTCTGACTGAACCAGAACAATGGCCCAGTTAAATCCCAGGACTGACGGATGTTTTCCTCATCATTTTCTGACGAGTGTACAGTTTTTAAATATGGTTCAGTTTAGGTTTAAACAGTCAAATACTAAAATCATGAACAAACAGCTTTGATGGGTTAAAAACGCTGCAAGGAATCAGATCTCGAAGAACTTTGGTGGAAAAGTTTTCATACCCGCAATATTTACAGTTTTCATTTTCATGTGGACTAAAACATGCAGAGGTTTTATTTGTGTATGAACGGTTGAAACTTGCGGCTCTCCCTGTCCTTCCAGAATCCCGACCGGACCGGGTTCCTCAGCAGGAACCAGAACCTTTGCGGGTCAAGGAGGAGTGGGTGGAGGTCCGGGTCGGTGAGGAGGAGCGGGAGGTTCTGAAGCAGGAAGTGGAGCTCCTGGAGGTTGATGGGTCTGACCAGAACCAGGTCCATCCAGCAGAACGTCTGAGGATAGGTGAGTGACACCAAGGGGTTCTGAAGGAACCAGAGTTCTGCTGTCCGGTCCATTACACACCTGGACCTTAAAGTTCTGCTTTTAATTTGAAATGGACACATTTCATTACCTGCCATAGTCTTTAGATACCGACCCGGTACCGTCCACCAGGATGAAGCGGTTCTGAAGGTTGAATAGTACCAGTGAAGATGGAACCAAAGGGTCCATTCGGTTGGTTCTGTCCCAGAGGGAGCAGAAAACAACCTTCACTCATGTCTCATGCCGTCTCTCTTCTCCTTCAGAACCTGAACCGCTACCGGGTCATGATGAGCTGGAACCGAACGACGCGAAACCTCCAGAGATCAAAGAGGAAGAGGAGGACCAGCAGGAGGACGAGGGTCAGTTGGTGCTGAAGCTCCGCCCAGGTGAGCCGCCCAGGGCACTAAGCACTGGGTACCAGACCGGATCCGGTCCATCGGACCGATAAGCTGATAGATTCCAGTAACTTGCTAAGCAGGTGTTTGGTTCCTGGTTTTCTTTTTTCTTCCAGAACTCCCACATCAACATTCTCATCAGGATGTAGAGGTTCTAACCGACCAGGACAGAAACTGCAGTCTGGACCAGGAGGAACCAGAACCTTTACAGCCCAGCAGAAACAATGACTCCATTCCACAACCAAAAACTAAGAACAGAGAACCACCAGCATCTTGCTTACAATGTGGGAAAACGTTCACCAGGAAGAGCACCATGCTGGACCACCTGAGAACTCACACCGGGGAGAAGCCGCATTCCTGCGGCCACTGTGGGAAGAGTTTCAGCAGAAAGGGAAATCTGTTGGTTCACATGAGAAGTCACACAGGGGAAAAGCCATGTGTGTGTTCGGTCTGTGGGAAGGGTTTCAGACAGAGGAGCAATCTGATGGTTCACATTAGAACGCACACGGGGGAAAAACCATACTGTTGCTCAGAATGTGGGAAGAGTTTTAGTCAAAGGGGTTGCTTAGTGTGCCACATGAAAACTCACACAGGAGAACGGCCATTTTCCTGTCAGATATGTGGGAAAAGTTTCCGGCATAAATCCAACTTGTTTGTTCATGTCCAAACTCACACTGCTGAGAAACAACATTCCTGTGAAACCTGTGGGAAGTGTTTTTCCCTGCGTAAAAATTTGATGAAACATACGAAAACACATTCATCTGAGAAACCACATTGTTGCAGAACATGTGGGAAATGTTTTGCTATTCGCCACAATCTGAAGCAACACATGAGAACTCATGAGCCTGAGAAGCCATATTCCTGTAAGACATGTGGGAAAAGCTTCAGGCACAAACAGGTTCTAGAGTTTCACATGATCACGCATGCAGAGAAAAAGCCTTACAGCTGCTCCAAGTGTGGGAAAGGTTTCAGCCGGAAGTTCATCCTAGTGAGCCACAGCAGAACTCACACAGGTGAGAAGCCTGTTTCTTGTAAAGTGTGTGGGAAGAGCTTCTGCCACAAGTATTACTTAACCCGTCACATGAGGTATCACACTGAAGTAAGCACTCAGCATCATCCCTGTGCAGAATGTGGGAAAACTTTCAACCGCAAAGGGACCATGCTGCGACACATGAAGACTCATACAGGTGAGAAACCCTATTCCTGCCCGGAATGTGGGAATAATTTCAGCAGAAAGTCCAACATGTTAGTTCACATGAGAACTCATACAGGAGAGAAACCATCTCTGTGTCCAATGTGTGGGAAAACTTTCAGACAAAACAGTAATTTGTTGGTTCATATGAGAACCCACACTGGTGAGAAACCACATACATGTTCAGAATGTGGGCAGGGTTTTAGTAGAAGGTATGCCATGTTGACCCACCTGAAGTCCCACACAGGGGAGAAGCCTTTCTCTTGCAGAATGTGTGGGAAGAATATTCGTCATAAGAGTAACTTGTCACGCCACATGAAAACACACACCACTGGTAGATACGTTCTGGAATGATATCAGAAGGAAACGGTGTCTCTTCTGTACTTCCTGTTTCCTCTGCCAGCAGGAAAAAGGAATCTGCAGGATCTTTGGGAAACTAATATGTTGAGACGATACGGACGAATGCCTCCTTTGAGTTTTGCTTATATCTATCCCATTAACCTGATGGTAAAAAGAAAACTCATCCATGTGTAAGCTAGCTGCAGTGTTGTGTATAAAGTTAAAATGCCTTGTTTAATCTGAGTGTCATTAAACAGATCTTCAAGTGAAGCCTGGTGTCTCCTGGTTTTCTCTCTGTTGTTAAAGATCCTGGAACCAAACATGAGCAGAACCTCCAGGACGGAGCTGAGTCAGAACCTGGCATTGAAGACTGGGTCCAGAAACTGTCCCTGTCCCAGCAGGTCATGTTGCCACTGGACTTGACTGGGTGATTTCTGCAGGGAAACTTATTCCCTGATGGTAAAACCTGAAATGGACCGAACAGAACCTGCTGACAGCAGGGATGGAAATGACTTCTCTCAGTAAATTTCTGTTTCTAAACAATCTGATTGGATGCTGGAAAAGACTATTGTTGTGCTAACAGCAGTTAGCCTATCCTATCAGAGAAGCTATGCTAGCCTAAAATAGCATCTGAATGCTAACATGTAGCAGCTAATGCTACATGTAAGAATCCACAGTCCAAATTTCTTTGAAGCTCCATGAACGATCAGAGAAACTCAGAAAAACGAACTTTGGTCCAATCTGATGAAGAACCTGAAGATTAAAAACTATAAACATTTCTGCTGCTCATTTAGCAGTAAAAAAGGTTTTGACCTGAAATTAACTTGATCAAACATTGAACTAATTATGTTATATTTCATGGGTTCTTTCTGGGACCGGACCAGGCCAGAACTAAACTCCAGGTTCTGCTTGAGCTAAAGGTAATCTATCGGTTCTACCCGGTTCTGTTCAGAAATTAGTTTATGTTGGAGGCAGGAAGTGGACCGCAGAGCAGGATGTTTCTGGTTCTGGTTGGAATTGAACAGTCCAGATCCTGAAGCAAACTTTCTGGTCCAATGTTCTCTGAATGCTACGGTTCTGCTGCAGGGTTCTGAACCTCTCCAGTCCAAAGACTACCAGTGGTTCTGGAGCTGCAGGTTTAGAATCCTGGTCTCTTTAAACTGGGACAATATGAACTATTCAATCATAACTGGGTCCAAACCGGGTCCAGAACAGAACCATGGTCCCAAACAGCAGCAGATCCAGATCAGGCTGGAAAACAGAAGGTCAGAGGTCATCTGGACTGACAGGAGACACTGAGATTAGCTGTAAGCAGTGAGGGGTGATGGCATGTTGGACAGGGACAAACCAGCGGTTCTGTTGGATATTTGAACCAGAACCTGACTCTAAACAGATCAAGATGGAGATCAACGAGACTCTGAGACCTGTGGTGACGAGGTCAGCCATCGTCTTCAGAACCCAAACTGGAACCAGCCCATTTATATTGTGTTTCCTTTGATGTGTCAGAACCACATGATAAACACACTGCAGAACCAGAACTGACTGGCAACACGTCCTGCTCCTGCTGTGATCGGCAACGCGGTCCAGCAGTGGCCATATTGGATCAGCTGGTTCAATCGGATCCAGCAGGACAGAGAGCTAGCATGCTATGCTACCTTAGCAGAACTCCCACAGACCAGGTGAGATGATACCGAGGAATTTGGTCCAATTAAAACCCGATTCATAACTAAATATCAAAGCAAACCCAGAAACCCACTGTTTTCTAGCTGCTGACCAGATCAGATAAAATTACTCATTCAGATTTTAAATGTCTGTTAGCAAACATGAAGTTGAGTCAGCGATGAAGATGCAGTGGTGGGAGGAGGAAGAGGAGGAAGAGGAGGAGCTGATCTGTCCCTGAACTCTAGAGACTCAAACTTCCTCCTTCAGCTCAGCTCTCCAACATTAACTCTGCTCAACATGCTGTCTCTGCTCACATCTGGATTCTCTCTGCTGGTTCTGATCACTGGATCAGGTTGGTTGGAGTCTTTCAGAGAATAATCTGATCCTTGTTGTTCTTCACTTATATCACTTTTTTCTTCCTTCAGCTGTAAACTGTCAACAACTCACTGCAGGGAAGACTGAGGAGTTCAGTTCAGAGGGCAGCTCTGCTACTCTGACCTGCAGTTACACCAAAGATTCAGCTGATTATTTATTCTGGTATCGACAAAATCCAGGAAAACATCCAGAGTTCCTGAAGTCTCACTCACCTTCAGGTGGAGCAGAAAGTCTGGACAGGATGACATTTAAAGGAAGCAACGAAGAAATGTCCATCACGATCTCCTCTGCTGCAGTGACAGACTCTGCTGTGTACTACTGCGCTGTGCAGCCAACAGAGACAGGAAACACCAGAACCCTGGACAAAAACCTGCAGTACTCAAGAGCAGCCACTAGAGGGCCTCACTCCCTGTTAAAACACTAAAACCTGCAGTACTCCACAGCAGCCACTAGAGGGCCTCACTCCCTGTTAATCCTCTGGTTGTTGAGTCTTTGGACTGAAGACAACAGAGACATGAAGCAGTAAAGATCAGAGACAGAGCTGCTGAGGAAGCAGAAAACTCTCTGATTGGTCGAGTTGAAGTGGCCCCGCCCACTGACCTTCAGCTCATCCAATGACATCATTTCGTCCTCCTTTGTTAGTCTCCACTTTTTCTATAACTAATTACGGGAGATAATCTCTGCTGTTAGAGAAGAACAACCTGTCCCACTCAGCTGTTACCAGGAGACAACGTCTCCGTTTCCCGTCCTCCACTTGTCCAACTGGTCTGACCTTCAGGCTCCCCGGTTTCTGTTCTTGAAGCGGATGTTTGAGTTCCTCCAGGAGCCTCATACATAAAGCTGCGTGCGCACAAAAAAAGTGCGGTCCCATATTTTTGCACAAGTCGGCATGTATAAAAATTTACTTTGTGTCAAAGTGTGTGTAAATATATGTACATGTTTTCACTGGCATGAAAATGTGCAGCAGCCACACAAACTTTTTCTGTGAACAATAATAAACCACAAACGTCAAAACTCACATAAATACACTGAAGTCTGACCACATTCAGTTATTTAGACCAAGAAGCACCAAACTGATGTTTTTCATGATTTTAATATTTTATTGTTTGATTGTAAACGATGAAACTGAACCCCATTTATCCCCAGACAATAAAATAACACGATCACAAAATAAAGAAAATAAAAATAAAAGGATGTGAAAACCTCACTAGAATGTAGACAACACTTTTCCTCAGTTTTTGTCTCATAAAGATGTAACGCATCGGTCTACGAAGCGCATGAAATGCATCACGGACCGGGTTCTTTTGGACTGAACCAGTCCTAAACATGCTGCCAGTCGTTGTTCATTAGTTTAAGGAAAGGCTGAGCCACGGTTCAGGGGCCTCATGCATAAATGACTGAACAGTTTTCACACTAAAACTTAGCGGGAAAAATTTAGAAAAGTGTGGCGCACAAAAAACATGGGATGCATAAAGCTGTGCGCATCTTTCCTTTATAAATCCTAATTTGCGGTCAGTAGAGCAGCTGCTGGTCGCCTGTCGCCATAGTTAACATTTTTAACTGAATAAACATAATAATGACCTTTACATATAATAATAAACATTTCCACATATCATCTCCGATATGTCAGCTGTTTGGGATTCCCCTCTGTTCTGACGTCACCGCGCCTTCTGATTGGCTCCCTGTCACATTCAGCAGGTTGTATTCTCGTTCCCAGTCAGGGAAAACCCCACAGGCTGCGATAAAAGGGCCAAGACAACCAAACTGGGTATATTCAGGATTTAGCGGGAACACCAACATGCAGCAGCTTTGTCTGAAGGATCACACCCCGGGCCGCAGCTAAATTTCCAAGTCTTGACCGGTCCGTGGTAATAAAAAGGTTGGGGACCACTGACCTAAATAACACCAACTGTAGTCAGATTTCAGTGCATTTATGTGAGTTTTGACGCTTTGTGGTTTGATATTGTCCACAGAAAAAGTTTGTGTGGCTCCCGCACAAGTGTGCGTATCTTTACGCACACTTTGACACAAAGACAAAGTAAATTTTTATACATGCCGACTTGTGCGTAAAATATTGAATCTGCAATTTAACGTATTTACCTCACATCTAATTGTATATATATCTTTAATTTGAATTTTGACTAAACAAAAAGCAAAATACCCAAATGTACTTTGACTAGTCATCTGAAATGTTTCAGATAGTAATTTATTGTAAATATCTTGAACTAGAAAATTAAATTTATTCTGGTCAGCTTGTAGAGATTAAATTTACTAATATTTTGGCACAAACTAGTTTCAAACATCTGGAGAGTAAGTTACGTGAAGCAGATTTTATTGAAACAGCTTGCCATAAGGTTTTTCCCAGTTACTGATGACATCACCACAGGACAGGCTGCTGATTCGATGATGGTGCAAACAGGAAGAACCACCAATTAGTGTCCAACTTCTCCACAAACTTTATTTCTAGAGATGTTCTACAGCACAGAACCAGAACATCTAGAGTAGAACACATACCAGAGCTCACATGAATACAATCAGAAACATAGAGGCTAAATATTAGAACAGGCACACGATAGAAAACATTCAGAGTCCTCTGTAAAGAAACTGGATGGAATAAAGGTTTAAATATTTGAATGAGCGTCTCTGGAGGAGCTGCTCCAGCTTCGGTCCTAGAAACCCAGATAGGATATCCAGAACTTTCTGAGTTTTCACTGAAACGGGTCCAGATTAAAACAGAACCTGCAGCTTCTACTGGAGCATTTCTGAAGGAACCACCCACACAATAAAACACACCGTCTGCTGGTTGCCACGGAGACCAACACAGCCTGTGGGCAGCCATTACTGTCCAAAGAGCGGCTCGGGTTTCTAGGCTCATCAGGACAGGATCGGTTCTGCTGGGTCCAAAGTCCTGATGAGCTGAAGCCTTCCTGACCTCCAGGCCAGACAGAAAACATTTAACCAGAACTGATGATATTACACTGAAACCGTCAGCCGACGATCCCCGGTTCCAACCCGGATCAGACCCGGATCTGACTCTGATCCGACCCGGATCCGACTCGGCTCAGACCCGGATCCGACTCTGATCCGACTCGGCTCAGACCCGGATCAGACCAGGATCCAACTCGGCTCAGACCCGGTTCCAACCCGGTTCTGACTCGGCATCATGAAAGTTATTTTGTAGAATTTATCCACCATCATGTTTGTTCTCTTCTCTGTACCTGGATGTCAGGTTCTGGTTCCCAGCCGGGTTGGAGGTCCGAACCTGTTCATGGCTTTGTGAGTCCAGAGGTCCACGTCATCTCCTAGACATTCATTCCTGTAGAGGTTCTGCTGCAGGAACCGACCCATCTGCCGGTCCTGCTCGGCTCTGTGGGGAGTCGAGGCAGGAAGGGGCGGGGCTTCAGACCGATGAGCGCTCAGGGTGTTAGCGTAGCGCTGCAGGTCAGGCTCGGTTCGGTTCCAGCTTCCTCCTGCCACCCTGAACAAGGCACTTAACCCCAGGTTGCCTCCTGATGTCTGGGGTATAAATGAGTGAGTCCGGTTCTGGTTCAGTCCATTTGCCTCAGAGACAGGAATGTCAATGTAAACAGGTCAGAAGCAGAACCTGGTTCTGGCCAGATTAGTGTCAGCAGAGCAGAACCACCTTGGGCGGTTCCCCTGACCTGAATGTGTGCTGGTTCTGGTTCTAGGGTCCAACTGGACCACCTTTCAGGGCTGGTCATTATTTACATTTATTTATACAAACTGTAAGCTGTGGATGACTGGAGGTTCTCCACTGTCTGGTACCGGAACCACGGCTCCTTTCTTCACTGAAACATTTCATAACTTCCTGCTGAGCCTCAAACTTTGGAAATATCTGAATCATTTGTCCGTCTCTCTGATCGAGTTGAACGATGATCTTAGAGCTCCACAGCTAGAAGTCTACAAGCTCACCACTCCGGTCATTCGGGTCCAACTGAACCAGAACCAAACTAGTGATGCTCAGATGTGACCCGCAGCAGGACAGGTGGACCCGACGACGAGCTCACCTGGTCGGTCCAGAGGAACGTGGAGGTTGGTGATCGTCGATCCTCTGCTGCAGTTTGATCAGCAGAAATCTGGACTTGGAGGAACTGGAAGACTGGAGGTTCTGACATGTTGACCAGGAGAACATTAACAACTCAGTAATGATTAAGAATCCAACATAATTATATGATAAACAGGTTTGCCATATCTCCCTCTCTGTGGTGAAGGTAGCATATGTAGCTATGCTAACACTGTTGCTAACAGCACCGCCTAATGGGCACGATGACGTGCTATATGGGTTCTGGTTCACCTGGGCCCCCAGTAGAGACCACTGTAAGTCCATTTGGTCTCAGAACTGGGTTCAATCAGAACCAGGTTCAATTTGACTCATTATGCAAAGGATAAACTTCATATTGATCTTGGGTCTAGACCTCTGCTCTCTATGGTAGATCTAGACCTCCTCCTCTATCTGAGACCGAGACCTCTTCTCTCGGGTCCAGTCCAGGTGAAAGTTCTTCATGTGACACATGAGGTGGCTGGACTGCCGGAACGTTCTTCCACACAGCTTGCAGGAGTACGGCTTCTCTCCAGTGTGGGTCCTCATGTGGTAGCTCAGCCCTGTCCCCCGACTGAAGGTTTTGTCACACACCTTGCAGGTGAAGGGTTTCTCTCCGGTGTGCATCCTCATGTGGATGTTCATGGCGCTGCGCCTGACGAAACCCTTTCCACACACCCTGCAGGGGTACGGCTTCTCGCCCGTGTGGGTCCTGACGTGGCAGGTCAGGGTGTTGCTCTGGCTGAAGCGCTTGTGGCAGATGTGGCAGGAGAAGGGCTTCTCGCCCGTGTGCCTCCTCAGGTGGCGCAGCAGGTGGCTGTTGAGGCCAAACTTCTCCCCACAGATCTGACAGGGGAAGGGCTTCTCACCCGTGTGGGTGATCATGTGGCGGAAGGCAGAGTCCCGCCGGGCGAACCGCCGTGTACACAGCTGGCAGGAGTAGGGTTTCTCCTTCTGGTGGGTGTCCCGGTGGTCGTGGAGCAGCAACATGTTGGAGAACCTCTTGCCACACGTCTTGCAGACGAACGGTTTGGGTTCGTCGGAGTCTTCGGACTGCTGGGAGCTGCTGGGTTCTGGCTCGCTGTGCTCACTCTCGTCGTAGTTCACCGTCACCATGAAGATGTCGGTCTCCGGTCTCTGTCCGGCCTGACCGGATCCAACTTCTTCCTGTTCCTGTTTGATCTGAGGATGGTCCGGTACCTTCAGGTCCAGACTGAAGTTCTGTTCCTGCTCAGCCAGAACCTCCTCCCCAGAGATGTAGTTCTGTTGGAATTCTGGAGAAACAGATAACAGAAATTAGTGATGAGCACTGCTAACTGAAACGTTAGCTGCACCAACTAAACAAACATTTTTCATTCAGTTTCACTCATTAATCCTACACAGATTAATAGCTACAGTTTTGAAAATCTAACTCTTGGTTTTCCTCCTGAAGCACTAAAACCATCCGTCCGCCAGAACGCTACGATTTTAGATCTGATCTCAGATTTTTTATTTGATGTCGTGTTAAACACTGATAAGGCCGTTACAGTTGACTTTTAAACATTCATGTGACACCAGAAGTGATGACCTTAATGTAGCTCTAATCTTGGACTCAACAGGCGTCAGGATCCACAGAGCCTCTGTGACGTTTGGCATCGAGCCTGAAGAACGAACGGCTTCCCCAGAGGACCTGTGCTGTCAATTAGTGCTACATGAAGGAAGTGAAACGAACTGGATTGAAAAATAAATTCAGGGAAAATTTTAAAAGTAATCAGCACCGATTTCCCTCATTTTGGGGTATCAGTGATCGGCCGATGCTTCCATGTGGAGCCGATCTTATTCACTGATCTTCTCTCCCTCAGCAAAGGTCTAAAATCCGCTGCTGTCCTCTGCTGCTCCGCAGGCAGAGGTTTGACTGTCGGCCACGCCCACCGGGTAGGCCACGCCCACCGGGTAGACCACGCCCACCGGGTAGACCACGCCCACCTGGACAGGTTCCAACGTTTGCAGTCATCAACAGTTGCCCCACTGTTGCCGACTCAGCGACTTTAGTTGCCTTAATTAGCAACTTGTCAGACAAAACTAACTTGGTATCGGCCAAAATCAGAATCTGCTTTTTAAAGATCTGCGATCTGCCAGAAAACTTCAACCTGTGCAGCAAAATGCTGAATGAAAATTGAGCTCTGGTGTTAGCGTTAGCATTAGCGTGTGCCTCAGGAAGGAGTGAAGTCAGCAGAAATCGCGGGTTTGGGTTTGGAAGGCTGTAAATAACGAGCAGCTCATCTGTGGCAGCCGGTCCAGAACCGACCAGAGACAGAACCGAACCCAGAATCCAAACGTCCTTCTGCTCATCAAGACTTAAACAGAACCAGCAGCAGAACCTCTGGAGCTGTTTGCTTTAACTGGTCCAGTTAGAAGTCTGAAATGATCTCAGTTAATCAGATTCAGCTCTGGGCTCAGGTTACTGTTCTGACCCGTGTGGATCATTTGGACCTGGATAGTGTTTTCATACCTGCTAGGCTGTCAGAACCTGGTACCGGTTCTTCGGTTTTGGATTTTCTCTGTCGAGGCACGAAGGTATCAAACTCCTTCCTCAGCAGCAGACCCTCATCATCGTGTCGGGTCCAGAACTCCACTTTCCTGGTTCTGTTCTGCGGTTCTGGTTCTTCCAGGCCGTGTTCTGTTTCTAGAAGTTCTGGTTCTTCCAGGTCATCCATGATCTGCGGACTTTCCGGGTCGTCCAGGTACTCGTCAAAGTCCAGGTATTCAAGCTCACCCAGGTCATCGATGATCTGAGGCCTGTCTGGTTCTGACAGAACCTCCTGATCGTCCAGGTTCTGGAAAGGTTCTGGTTCCTCCGCAGCTTCTCCTACATGTGGAGCTCCTGGTTCCGGCAGAGTCTCTGTGAGCTGTGCAGGTTCTGGTTCTTCTGGGTCGGGTCTGATCAGAATGTGGTTTGGTTCCATTTGCTCCTCTTTGATGCGTAGAGGTTCTGGTTCGGCCCGGTCCAGACTGCAGGTACTCTCGTAGCCCGTTAGAACCTCCTCCTTACAAACGTGGTGCTGAAGATGTTCTGGTGGGACACAAGAAGGAAAATAATCATCATCCTGGTACCAAAGACACGTTACAGAACCAGAACTTGGTTCTGATGAATATGGACCCAACTGCACCGCTCTGCTCCAACCCACCTGGTTCTGATTGGGTCACCTGGTTCTGCAGAACTGGACAGAACCTTCAGAGAGGTCTTCAATCTCTCTGAGGTCCAGTTCCACCAACAGAACCCTGAATGCACCAGAACCAGGCAGAACCACCACCAGAAGGTGGCAGTAATGGACCGAGCTTCTGCTGAGCCCAGCGGTACCTGAGGTTCTACTGGCTCAGTTCTACCATTAGTAACTTCTGGACCGGTTCTGTTCTGCGTCTGCAGCTTTAACTGGACCAGAACCCGTCTGGAGGTTCTGAACACACATCAGAACTTTTCACTGCAGGAAGACGGGCCGGTTCCCTCAACTGGGTTCTGGACTGTTCTACGACCAGAATCAGAACATCCGGGCTCCAGGTTCTGAACTGATCAAGTCTAACCAATAAGCATTGATCTGAAGACGGTGATGTCATAGCTCCATCTGTAACCTTTGACCCCGAGTGCATGGGACAGAACAGCTCCAGACTGTTGTCATGCGTTTCCATGGCGACCATGTTCTAACACAGACATGGGATGACACCAGAACATCTGCCCCCCTTCAGGTGTGGCATCGTCATGGCAACACCGGAACCGACCGAACAGCCTCCAAACATGGCGGACGCGTCAGTGAAGGATGAAGTTGTGGATCCACAGCGGAACCAGCGGAGTGACGAAGCTGAGCAAAACACCAGAAACACGATGACGTCATCATCATCATTATTGTTATCGTCACGCCTGCTGCTGGTTCCGTCACAGAGGGAACGATTACTGAAATCTGAAGTCAGTTATTGTAGAGGTTTATTAAACTGCTTCGTCTGCAGTGACATCCGGTCTGCTGCAGAAATATGATTTTTTGTTATTCCAATTAGCAGCAGAGAAAGTCCTGATTCTGGTCCAGGTTCACCTCCAGGTCCAGATCTGGTTCTGGCCGCTGGAACCAGAAAATGTTAGAAATTCATTATTAAACTTAGCCACACATCATTATTATTATTGATAATAAAGAATCATTTGGACCCGGTCCAAACTGTGGTTCCTTTAACCCGCCGGACCGTGAAGCGCCTGGTTCTTTAGTTCCTACTGAACCAGCTGGACTCTGAACCGAACCAGAACCAGTAGTACCGTTTCTGGTAGAAAACCTCTGCTTCCTCCCCACGGTCCGGTCGGACCCAGAGAACCACCAGAACCTACCGATCCTGTGCAGCCGGACCTGCGGCTTCAGGCACACCGCCAGCAGCTTGCGCTGCGCGTCCAGCTCCTCCTCGAAGCGGCCGATGGTCCTCTCCACCTCGGAGAAGATCTCCTCGGCCGCAGCGGTCAGTCTCTCCCGGATGAAGTCTCTCAGAGGCTGGACGGAACACATTGTTACTGCCGCAGCTCGGATGTTCCGCTCCGGTCCAACAGAACCACCGTCTCTGCCTGCTCGGGCCGCACAAAGGAAGCTAACTGCTAGCAGAAGCTAAACTTCCGCCGGACCCCAGAGTGAGAGCTTCCGGAGGGATACGTCAGCGGCGCCGCCATCTTGGAGGAGGAGAAACGGGTCAACGATATTTTAGAGACGCCAAAGAACCGCAATTTGGACCGGAATAAACCTGTTTGGGGCTTTTATTTAACAAAAAAGCTTGCCTGCTCACCTCACAGCAATAAACAATAAAAATGAGGTTAACACAGCAGCTGATTCATATCTGGAAAGCCTGACAGTAAAGATGATGTTCATGTGAGTGAAAGCAGGAGCAGATCCTCCAGGAGCAGAGATGAGGATAATTTGTTCCACATGCAGATCAGTGATGAGGCTGGGAGTGATTCCGCTACCCTCCCCCTCTCTGGTGCAGTCTAATTCCTGCCACCTGTGTCCCATTATCTCTGCTTCCTGTTTGTTCCTGAGCTTCCCCCCAGCCCCTCTTCCCCTTCCTCTGATTGTGGACAAATGAACCCGCTGAGCTCCGGTAGAGGCTGCTGGGCTGATTTTAGACTGCAAAGATGAGGTGAGACGTTGGAGGCCCCGATTGGATCTGAACAGAACCAGAGAAACATCCAGATCTGATGGCTCCTGAGAACCTGAAACTGTAACCACTGATTGTCCTCCATACTTCCTCTGATCTGTTGAATTGTTCTTTATCGAACATGAATACTGTTAACAACACAGAACCAGAACTTCAGCTGATTAGTAGACCATTAAAAAATAAGACTGGCTCCAGCCTGGCACCCAGCAGTAGGTTTCACTGAGGGTCTGCAGAGCAGCTCCTCTCATCATACAGATCAGAAAGCTGAGTTTGAGCTCCTCTCATTCGAACACCTTCAGCATGTGTGCTGGCCTTTAACTAGACCACTTCTTAATGCAAATGGTGGCATCTGTTTTTTTTAAGGTTGTCTGATTAAAATGGACTTTCAGGTTTTATTTCTAAAGCATGTTAGAAACCATGTTTTAGACTGGAGTACAACAGAGGGAAAACTCAGGAATAATATAATAAACTGGAGCATATTGCTGGGACAGAACTGGTCTGGTTTAAATCTGTCCCACAGATTCCAGTTTGTTTTCTTCTTCACACTCCAGGGATACTTATGGAGTCCCACAGGGTTGTGGCTCGATCCATTTCTCTTCCAGTCGGTGAGATGATGTCAGCAGGCTGATGGGCGGAGCCAGCCTTCCAGAGAAGTCAGCTTCCTGCCAGACTGGGTAGAGCTGGCAGGAAGGCTGCAGCGACTCGGAGAAGATCTCTGTCCCACTGAGCGCAGCAGCAGAGTCTCCTCCTACAGACTGCAGAGCTGCTGGACTCCAGCTGTGAACCTCAGTACATTCCATCTGTGGAAACATGGAAAACCTGGCTGTGATCTGCTTCTTGGCTGTCCTTGGTCCGTATGTTTCTGAGCAGAAACGCTGGAAAACAAAGACGTTTCCAGATCATTGCAGATCCACGTTGGCTTTCCTTTCTGAAGATAACATGCTGTTTGATCCGCAGGTCAGAGCTTGGAAGCTGATATTACTGCCATCAGATCTGAAGTGTTTCCATCAGAGGGAGGCAAAGTCACTCTGTCCTGTAACTATTCAGTTAAAGCAGACAACCTCCAGTGGTATCGACAAGATCCTGGATCAGCTCCTCGCTTCCTTCTCCTTATAACTGATACTACAGATCCAACTGTGGTGAAAGCAGAACCTCCAAACGCTCGACTGACTGCAGGATTGAACAAGGAGAGAAACCGATTGGATCTGCTGATCTCCTCTGCTGCAGTGACAGACTCTGCTGTGTATTACTGCGCTCTGCAGCCCACAGTGACAGGAAACACCAGAACCCTGTACAAAATCCTGCAGTACTCCACAGCGGCCACTAGAGGGCCTCACTCCCTGTTAAACCACTAAAACCTGCAGTACTCCACAGCAGCCACTAGAGGGCCTCACTCCCTGTTAATCCTCTGGTTGTTGAGTCTTTGAACTGAAGACAACAGAGACATGAAGCAGTAAAGATCAGAGACAGAGCTGCTGAGGAAGCAGAAAACTCTCTGATTGGTCGAGGTGAAGTGGCCCCGCCCACTGACCTTCAGCTCATCCAATGACATCATTTCTGCTGCAGTGGAAGAATATTGCTGATCTGCTTGTTCTCTCAGTTTAACTTTGGGAGAGCTCCTGCGTCTCCTGTCCTTCGTCGTTCCGACCTTCAGGAAGGTTAATAGATAACCAACTGTCACCTGTCAATGTCCCCCTGGGAAAGGCGTTTAACCCCAGGTTGTCTGTGATCTGAGTTGCATGTGAATGTCTTTATTGGTGCAACTCCAGGTCCAGTGGAAGACGAATACATCGGCATTTCTTTGCTCTCCTGCAGACGATGGTGGAGACACAGATGATGTCATCTGATTTTTATGTGCATCTTGGTGGAAACAAGTTTACGGTTGAAATGGTCCAACAGCGAAAGGTTTTTTAATGAGGTGTGATTATTTCTACATACTGAATGTCATCAGGACAAGATCTAAAGTCTGATGACAGAAGTGGACAGGTCTGTGGATTCTTTGAGTAAAACCAACTGAGTCTAAGATAACAATGATGTTACATCTTATCACCCTCAGTGTCAGAATAAACATTAAAATGCCCCACTATAATAATCTTATCAGTATTTAACTCTAAGTCCCATAAATCTGATCTGAAAATAGAGAGTCAGTGTCTGGTGGACGATGCAAAGCTGCTTTGCAACTTGCCATTAGTAACTGGTCTTGTGTCAGATTAAGCTACCATTAGTCTGAATCTGAATGAGGAAACAAAGAGAAAAGCAGAAGCAGTTAGAGGCTGTTGAGAAAATAAATTTGAAATAAGCTAGTTTTAAAA
>NW_015115285.1:0-16782 GCF_001443285.1 Poecilia latipinna
TGATCCAACCAAACAACATGAACTAAATATTATTTTTATTCTTAATGTTACATTCTTTCAGCTGCTTTTCGTGTCTTTCAACGCTAGAAAATTCTTTTGGCTTCACCCTGTCTTTATTCCCCGCTTGTCTTCCTGAAATAGTACCCATCTGCAAGTTGAAGATGCTGCTCAGCAACATTTCAGATTTCAATTACAAATGCAGTGATCAGAGTTTAAGCTGTTTTCCAGACTATTCCGATATAAAGGGTACTGTGGTTTCCCCCATGGTCCAACAACATGACTGTTTGGTTAACTGGTGACTCTAAGTAACCCTTAGGTATGAGTTTGTGATTTCCCAATCATTTGTCTTGGATTTGCTGTGTATCGTCCTGTTACTGGCAACCTGTTCAAGGTTTGCCCTGCCACACTGGACTTCAGTGTTGGAGATGGTGAAGAATTTTATGACTTTCAAAGTCAGTTGACTTTTGATGTTTAATAGCAATTACTGTACAGTTATTTTAACTGATCTAAAACAAGATACATTTGGTCTTATTTCATTTCAGACAGTAAATAAGAAAGGTGTGTCGTTCTACTCAGCGTACGTAAACTTCTGCTTTCGACTGTGACTGGCACAGAATAACGTTGCGACGTGGTCATCAAATTATGCTCAAATAAGTTTAAAAGTAAGCCAAAATTAGGAGCAAACAAATCTTTTTTAGCAAATGTTAGCGAGCCTCCCTTCTTTAAGCCTTGGATTTTAGGCACGTGCTTTGGTGGGGCGCATATATAAAAATACTCATATGCGACAGCTGAACTTGGGACCAACCTCCTTATAGATCTGGGTTTCATTTTAAATTTAGACTCAGGCCTTGATCGTAGTCTTTTGATGGATTTTAGGAACTTCTTTCGAACTAAAGTTGCATTAGTTGCTAGCTAGTCAGCTGTGGCGATGCTTTAGATGCCATGAAGTTGTGTTGTTGGTGGGTTGGACTGGACTCCAGAGGCTCTGCTTTATAATCTACAAAGACACTCAGTCTGGCATGAGTGTGGCATGCCAGACTGGAATGCAGGCAGTATGAAGCATAGAAATCCCTATGCTTCATGGGTGCAATGACCAATCAAGATGGATCAGACAGTTGAGGGATATTGATCACAATTATTTGCTGGACGATAAATGTGTTAAAAGTGTCTTGCAAGAAAAGCCTGTGCAATAAAGGAACATCCCATTTATTTGTACTTTGAAGTTTTACTGTACACAGCATTGAATATTAACTTTTACTGTTATAGCTCTCAGTTACAACCAACTCATTGCCCTGCTTGCTTTGCTGAACGAGTGACCCTGCAAAGTGAGATGGCCTGTTACAGTAGTTCTTCTGCATCTTTCTGGCTTTATTCCACAAACTAAAAATAAACCATCGAGTTTCCAAGCCTGCGTCAGGAATTTTGCTGCTTGTGCTCGGGCACATAGCCCAAATGGGTGACATTGCAACACACGTTTCCCCATTTGATTACACCTGACCATTTTAATACCTTGCTCTATCTGGGAATGATTTAAACGCCCTGGTATGACATGAATGCTGCTACCCACACCTTTTACAAACTGGTGTGCTACAACCTTAGAAGCAATGCAAACTAGCCTGTGGCTGAAACTAATAGTTATAGTTAGGAATTTGAGACTGAAATTAATCTAAAAGCTATGAGCCAAATCTTCTTGAAGCCACTGTGAACCTACTAACCTTCCAGAACTGACATAAAGATGGTAATTGAGGAGTTAGGGTGTACGTTTCCCTCTTTTTTTACAGTTTGAAGTGAAAGACTCAAGCAATGTTGCAAAGCATCCTTTGAAGTCTTACTGAAAACAAGTGAAATTAGAAGAGTTGTGCTTCAAGCATCATTAAACTTCACTGCTTTCTTAACTTGCTTGACCACTTTCACACAGAAAGATAAACATTTCCCTTCATTAACCGAAAAGTAGTGAAAGACTCCCCTTTCATCTCTTTGAGATTGTAAGTGAGGAGTCTACTTCCTCTTTAGTTCATTCTCATATTTTTTTTTTTTTTAGAATGCTTTAAAATTTGCCTGACATTTCAACCAGTGGAAGAGGCCTGGCCTAAATGTTATGCATGTTCTTTTGGGAAAATTCCTGACTTTACATGAACTTGTTGAGATTTTGATGGCAAAGGCAGCGTGCTTTGGCGGACTAGCAATAATCAGTAAGTGTCGCATGTAAAATTATTTTTAAAGAGTGAGCACATGAACTTGACATTCAAATATGCTCACTTAAAGGGGCAGCTGAGGAACCTTGACGTGAGACGTTGTAAATAATTACAAGCAGTTAATATGTCACCTGAATGAGCTGTTGTAAATAATTGTTAGCAGTTAATATCTGACCTGAGTGGCTAAGTCCCCATTGGCTTTATTTAATATAAGTCCAGAAAAGCTGGTCCCACAGGTTGAAGCTGACAGCTATTCAGGCCAAGACCAAACTAGACTCGTATTAACTTAAAAACAACTTCAATCTCATAATGTAGCAAAGATTTACACAAATGTTATTTTAGAAATCTTTAAACTGAAATCATGTTTGACTTAGGCAGTTATTTACATAGAAGCAGATGATTATTTGCACGTAAAATAAAGGTAGGCGGCAGCCACCAATTATCTTGTTGTGTGAACTTACTGGTACTGAGAACCATAGCATTGCAAGTGTTTTTGGATAGAGTAGTTGTCTAATACAAAAGTAAGTCAGGTCATCTGTATTTATAATACATAATGTAAGTTATCTATTACAGGTAAAATATTAACCACTTTTAACAACATCTTATGACAAAAATGCTGAGCTAACACTTTAAGGGCATATTTGATGTTTTCCTTTGCGCTCTTTGCAGTGGAAGGTCACTCGCCCCTCCAATGTTTAGGGTGGTGTTTCATCAAATTTGGATGCCAAGGAATTCAGCTGTTGAACTAGATTTAAACAAGATTTTAAAACTGAAAAAATGTAAAAGGTGTGTCTACTGTTGGAACCAGAAGTTTACATACACTAAATAAAAAGACACAAACGCATTTTTTTTTTACGCTGTGATATGAAATTGGAATACACTTTTCCCTTTTTAAGTCAATTAAGATAATCAATTTTATTTCTATTTGCTAAACGCCAGAACAATGAAAAAGAGATTTTCTGTAGCAATTTTTGCAACTTTGTTCAAAGTCATAAGTTTAAATACACTGAATATCACTCAATGCAGAACTTTTAATGTCATATCTTTGGAAGCTTCTGACAGGTTTATTGATAATATCTGAGTTAACTAAAGACACACCTGTGGATGTAATTTAAGGCACACCTCAAACACACTGCACTCTTGTGTAACATCAAGGGAAAGCCAATAGAAATCATAAATTTGGTTCATTCTTGGGTGCAATTTTCAGTGGCCTCAAGTTGCCTCGTTCAGCTGTGCAAACAATTATACGTAGGTGCAAACAAGATGGGAATGTTCAGTCATCTTCAAGAAGGAGACAGATTCTGTATCCAAGAGATGAACATGTTTTGGTCCAAAATGTGCATCTTAACCCAAGAACAGAAGCAAACAAGCTGGTGAAGATACAGTGTGGAAGGAACCCCAAAAGGTTTGGCCTAAGTCATGCAGTTTAAGTACAATTGTACCAAATACTAATGAAGTGTATTTAAGTTTTTGACTTTGAAGAAAGTAATAAAAATTTCCTTTTAAAATGATTTCTCATTATTCTGGCACTGGCATTTAGTAAATGAAAAAGAACAAAAACAAAACGAAAACAAAAAAAAGCTGACCTAAAACGGCAAACTTTTTTTTTTTCTGATTTCAGGTCAGACAGCATGAAAAAAAAAATGCATATGTTTCTTTTTATATAGCAATAATAATGCATTTTATTTGACAGCGCCTTCCAAAACACCCAAGGACATTTAAAACATTAAAAACACAAATTAAACAGTAAAGAAATGGCTATAAGACATAAAACCACAAAATAACTGCACAATTGAAATGAGAAGGCTAACTTGAACAGATGAGTTTTGAGTTGTGCTTCGAAGGTCAGAAGAGCGTCAATATTACGGGTGTCAGGGAGAAGAGCGTTTCAGAGTTGGGGAGCAGAGTAAGAGAAGGCTCTTTCCCCCATGGTGCAGTGAGGTGGAAATAGTGTAGGGAAGTGTCTGTTTTCAACTGCAGCAAAACACCAACAGGCTGTGAACTGAGACAGGAGACTAGGTAAATTTATTTAGACCCTCTTGTCACTTGATTTACTCTCAAGATTCAGACAAAAAGTTTTCCTGTCAGCAAACAGGACTCGTGAGCATCACAGAATCACTTCCAGACTAAAAACACCCAACATGAGAAACACAAATCTTGTGAGCTGATTTGACGCATGCAGAAAACGGTTACACACTAACTGGACACCAACAACACACAAACAAATCTTTATTCCAGAGATAGAATAAAGATTCCATCTGATATTCACATTATGTTTGCATCTGAGTAAGTGTGTTTGTCATTAGTTTAAAAGTAGGTCAACCAGGCTGCAAATAGGGAGTTTTCGTGGAGAAGTTACTTAAGGCCAAAGTCATAAAGCTTTCTGTAAACTTGTGACAATGCAGTAAAATAATGAGAACAACTGACTCAGATTTACCATTTTGCATTTTATGATGTTCAGAGATGGGCAGAAAGTAGCTACACTTACAGAATTATATCTACTTTTGTTTTTAAAAATGTACTATACTTCAAGAAACAGTTTATTGGCACCATACTGTTTCTTCTGTTTATGTAATAATAGTCTTACTCTTCTGTACAAATTCTGTGTGCATACAATATTCATCCCCATTTACATTGATGCTTCTAAAATAAAATCCAATGCAACCGACTGTCTTGAATAGTAAAGAGAGCCTAATTTTGTGTTGCTTAATTTCAGTATAAATGCAGTCATTGTGCAAAGGTTTTCTGGGTTTGTTAGAAAACTTTAGTGATCAAATTGTCCTGCACCAAAGGACACTGTGGTGAGGTCAGAGAGAAGGTTAAGGAAAGATGGCTTATAAAATAAGATCCTAAACCTGGAATGTCTCACAGAGATCCGTTTAATCCATCTTCTGAAAATAGAAAGAGTAAGGGACAACTTTGAACCTACCAAGATATGGCCATGTACCTTTTAGAAACAAATATATTTTTGGGAATAATAAAATAAATATGTTCTTCCAACAAAATTTATTCTTCTTCTATCCTCAATCCAGGGAAGATGAGGTCCAAAGGCAATGGAGTGGAAAGCCAAAACGACGGGGTCCTTGGTGTTCCACCAGGTGACCATGACATCAATGAAGAAAAGGATGTGGGTCTGCCTGTGAAGACCCTGAAAGCCAAAGATCAGCAGAAGGAAGGTGAGGAGGAGGTTGACGTGATCTCTGATAAAGAAAAGCTGCTGTTGGATTCCACAGAGACTGGAGACAAAACAGGAATCATCACAGATCTGTCCAAACAGGATCTGCTGAAACTGTTGGGAATCATGGAGGGTGAAGTTCAGGTAGGACTTCTCTTTGTTTTGTTTTTTTCTGAGCTGGAGCACAATCTGAGTCCTTTACAAAGCTGGCAACAAACAACATACCTGGAAATGTCACTGTGGTTGAATGCATTCATTTTAGGTGATTGCACTGCAATTTTAGCACAATAGCTCTATCTTGTGGTTGAAAATGGCAGTTTAAAATGCCTAAAAAAACCCACAGATAAAATGTATGCTCCTGAAAATATGCTCTGTTTCAGACTTATTTTGAGAAAAAAAAACAATGTAAGTGTTTAAATGTATTTCATTGCATAGACTGAAATGAAATATAATATTATGTTTGTGTCTGTTTTGTTTTCAGGCCAGGGAAGATGTAATCTGCATGCTAAAATCCCAACAAACAAGTCCAGAAAGCCTTGAGTCACAGTACGGATGTGCTGTACCTGCCTCAGCCCTCAGAGCACTGCAGAGGGACAGCTTGGTCACCGGCGCAAAGCCGGATAATCACAGTGTCTATCAAAAGCCGATGGTTGAGGTTGGAATGATTTCTTTATATTTTTGCGTTTTGCACTCTTCTAAAACTCTGCTGATAAAGAACCTGACGAAACTTTTCGATTTAAGAGTAAATTTAAACAACTTCCAGTACGAGTTTTCTCCTGATTTAAAAGCGTTCTTTCGTGATCTGCTTTGTGTTTCCGTCTCAGCTGAAACGTCTGCAGGAGAAGCACAAGGACACATACCGGCGGATGCTGGGTCAGCTGCTGCTGGCCGAAAAGTGTCACCGCCGCACCGTCCACGAGCTGGAAATAGAGAAACACAAACATGTTGACTACATGAATAAGAGCGATGACTTCACAAACCTCCTGGAGCAGGAAAGAGAAAGGTGAGGGGCTGAGAGGAAACAAATGCGTGCCGTGACTGAGACAGCTGAGGCCGACATTGGATGGTTTAAGCCAAATGAAAAGCTTCGCCGAATTTATCTTTTAAAAAGTTATTGTATTTTATCAGGGTTTCAATCTGAAGGACCATCACAAAGTAGTGCAGTGGAAGGAACACAAACATGGTTTTGGCATATTTCAAAACAAAAATGAAGAAATGTGACATGCATATGCATTCAGTCCTCCTTTCTATGCCCCTCAAAAAAGTCTCTAAACCAAAACCAAATGAATTCTTCAAGGCTTCACCCATGTCTAATTCAATCTCTATATAATTACAGCTGTTGTGTGATGGACTCAGACAGGTCAGGGATAAAGTTAGAAGAAATTTCAAGACATAGATTGGTAATAAAACAGTATTCCCAACTCTGAACAATTGAGAGAGCAATGTCTCATTTACACTCTAAAAATAAGTTTGGCACAACTGCAGGGATACCAAGATATGGTCATACACCTCACCTGACCAGAACGTCCGAGAATGTGTGAAAGATATCTCAAGCTGAAATGTGTGGCTTCCGAGAGGATGAGACTACTGGAGGTCAGGTTAACAAAGAATATGAGAAAGTGGATGCAGGGAGAAGATGGACAGATAAGAGAATTAATAAAAGGTGACATCATTAACAAGTTCCGGAAAACAGGCCTTCTGGAAAGGGCCGAAATTGATGAGGAGTTGACTGGGGAAGCAACTTCCAAATAAGGATGTTTTGTCACATTCAAGTTGAAGGTTTCACTGAGCTAAGAGGACAAAGCACAGAGGCAAGTTCCAGATAAAATGTGTTATATTATAATTGCGAGCAGAAATGTTGCAATCTATCAAGGTTGAGATTGTTTTGCTGACTAAAATGTCGCTAAAGGAAAATAGTTTCCAAAGACCAGAATAAGTTTCTGAAATTCTTACTGTTGGCCAGCAGGGGGTGACATTTATACGGGAAAAAAAAACAAACAAACTGTAAAATACAACACAATAAATGTACCTGTCATGTAGATACAACTATTGTTAAATTCAACACTCCAAAATGGCTGACTGATATGTTTTTATACTGTTGTTCAAGTATCAAATCAATCTGTGGATAAAATGGTCTCATTCTTGCAGAGGTTGGTTTCTGTTATTCTCAAAGTGAAGAGGCTGGAGAAATACAGTGGATTAGTTGCGAGTAACAGTCTCCTCTAATATTCCTTTGCTTGTTGTATTAACTTGACTATAGCTGTTTTCTATTATTAACGATAGTTTCAATGAGGCAGGCCAAAAATTCCACAATAACAGATAAATTAATCCAGTAAAATTAGATATAAATCCATAATAATTTTAATTATTTAAGGATTATAATGAACTCTTTCAGTTTTTAATCTATAATGTGTAATTAGTAGTTTTATGTTTTTAGTTTATGGTTTTATGTGATATATCAGAATTGCTCATCCAGATGTGCCCTGTTCGGCTGATATTAAATGTCTTTCCTATGTTCTCCATATAGCTTAAGCATTACAAAATCTCAAAAGTTAAAGTCAAAATGTGGAAAATTCTCTTCAATTCAGTTTTGAGGAAAAAATCTGGAAGTGCAGTGCTAAAACCCAATGTTGTTCATATCTGAGCCTATGTCAAAAGATGGGCTTGAAAAACAGATTCAGTAGGTCTGAGACAAGAACACGTTTCAATCATTCAATTCTGTTTGACATTTTGCTCTCAAGAGAACATCATGGTCTCACTCTTGTCAATATATTCCTCACCAGACATCCGAAAGTAAAGAGAGAAGGTTAGTGGTTTTTGTGCCAAGCATCTGGAGGAATGAAGTGACTGGGCATAGAGGGAGCTGTTTCCGAGCCATTAACGCCTTTTCTGACAACAGAGCAATTTATGTGTCAGGAAGTGAACATCTTTAAGGCGGAATGCATGTGGGTTGACAGAAGAGACATCTACAGCTGGAGGGAGTTTCAGAGTCACTCAAATGAAATAAAAAATTTCCTAACCTCCTCATAATCCTTAAACAAAAAAAAAAATTGTTCAACTTCCTACAGTCCGCTTCAGTATAGTACGCTATTCCTCAAATCCAAAGTTTTCCTTTTGGACGAGTCACTATAACTATTCAAATTTTGGGGGAGGGGGGGGGGGCTGGGAGAGACATAAGCAGTTCCTCTGAGCCAATTCCCCAGGGAACATGAGATGAAATGTTGTTTTGTGATTTAAAAGAATGTTTTTCAATGCATGCCAGCATGTGGATCACACCTATGTTTGCCGTTTGTGTCACGCACACAGTCGTCTAAGATATTGAGATCATTATTTAGCACATTACTATGTAGCCCCCAAAAATATTTAAAAAGTATTAAAATAAAGTTGCTTATTGTTTAAACAAGGTTTATAAATACTTTCCCTTCTTAGTGTTGGATATTCCATAGCAGGTAATTCTTTCGTAGCAACAGTAAACTACAGTTCTTTTAATGACCTGACCATTAGTCTCAGATAGCACTGACATCATTGCTGCAGCCTCTTCCAGGACAGTAAGTTTAGACCGACAATTCCTTAAATTTAAAACCCATCTCACCGTGCAAGTATGAATTTTATGAGCAGCACAGATCTACATGGCAACTTGCGCATTAGCCAGGGTTGGTAATCCTAACTGACAACAAAAGCTACAACTTATTTTGCCTAGTGATAAAGTGCAAGTGGAAAGAAAAGGATAAATGGCTTTTAAAATCTAAAATAAAAGAATGTCTAGTTAATTTGTAGTAACTCATTTTGGCTCTTGTTACAAATGTAAGGCATTTTCAGCTTCACTTCTTATAGAGACTAAAATATTTACCCATTCTTCTTTGCAAAATACCTCATGCTCAATTTGACTGAATGTCAAATGAAAATTTCAGGTGGATTTATTTCCGGACTTTGACTAGGTCATTCTATGGTATAAAAATACTTTGATCTAAACCATTCAATTGTAGTAGTGGCTGTCTGATTAGTGTTTCCCTGATGGAAGCGGAACGTCCATCTCCTTTTTCAGACGTTGAAGTTTTCTTCCAGGATTGCCCTATATTTAGCTGTCTTATCCCTGATATAAAAAAAAAGCAATTCCCATACCCTGACACTGCCACCACCACGTTCTACTGTGGGAATGTTGTGTTCAGGGTGATGTGCAGTGTTAGCTTTCCACCACATTTTGCTAAATGGCTTGTGGTGAACTGGATATGTTAAGGCTTCCTTTCAGTAATGATTCTATTCATGGTACTTTCACATAAGACACAGATTATTGGAGGGCAGAGCTGATAGTTTTGCTCAGTGACAGATGATGCCACCTAACCCTTATAAATCAGTATTAAGAGGGGCTGAGTACTTATACAAAGCACTCTTTGGATTTTTGTGAACAATTTCTGAAAACCTTGTCTCATTTTCTTTCCTCTTTGCAATTATGCACCATTTTAGTAGGTCTATTAAATAAAATCCTAGTCAGATTTATTGATGTTTGAGGTTATAATGTGACAAAATGTTGACATGTTTAAGGGGTATGAACAAAAGCTCTGTAGGTGATTAAGGATAAAAAGGCACTTAAAAGTTTAGTTTTGAGTTGCATTTATTCACAAACTCTGCTGAATACTAAGACCAGAAATAAGTCTGCCTGGCAACAGTCTAAGCATCGTGTTACCTAAGGTGATTGGTTGTACTTTTCTAGATGGTCCTCACCTCAAGGGAATCATTCAGCTTATTTGGTTTCCTCATCACATGCACTTTGCAGGGAAAGCTATTGAATTTTCCCCTGAAGAAGTGCACACATTCTCTTCTTCCTTCTTTGCTACTCTATCAAAAGATCTCTAACATTTTCTACACTTGGATGCAACTTGATTTCACCAAACATGGACAAAATGCTGATGTTTTTACTCTGTTTATTGGTGCAACTTTCTGAACTGGCCTCAAAGTTGCAGAATTTTTGGAAAACATGCAAAACTGAGGGGAGTTTTGTTGAACACTTCCTATGAAGCAAGCAGTAGTTCCACCCCCTGTACTGTGTTCACTGCAGAGCAGCACACACTGTCACACACATCGCTATCTATAGCTGTGGTTACACCACTCACTACAGGTTCCACAGAGGAGCTTAACTGTAGTTTTTTTTTTCTTCTTATACTGCTGAGAACATTATTGGAACATCAGCAGGAAATGGTGGCGTCAGCACTTTTTCAGCACTGTGATAACGATGGCGGCAAACAAACTTTTTTTTTTTTTTTTTTTTTTTCTTGCAGAGCATCTTTAGTTGGTAAGTTCTGAATGGGCACTGAAGTGCTGGCACAAGTTACCTTGAACGTTCAATGTTTGCTAAAGATGCCCAGTCTTCCTTGTTGTGTTATTGCCTGTTCTAATTTGGTTCATTTTGCAATGCAAAAACTGTTCACTTTGAATAATGTATTAGACTCTCCCTGGAAGTGGAGATGCAACTGCTTTGCATGCATTTTGTTGGAGCCAGCCCGGTATGAAAGCTGGGCATGAGCAGCATAGAAAGAAGCTGAGAGAAAAGGCCACAGCTTGGTGAGGGGGCTGTTAGCAGAACTTACACTCAGTTTGTGTTCGGAGTGTCTATCCCATCGGCAGGAGGTAAGCAGCACTAAGGATTGGAGGCAGTAGAGCAGATTTTTACATTTCGCTGTTCTTTATTCTCAAACTGTACGCTTTCATGTTGAAATCCTATCTTTAGAAATAATTTGTCTTAATTTTAGATTCACTTGATTTGAGTTGTAGCTTATTAGACATTTCCAGGGTGTATGCTGCATTACATATGAAAAGTCATATGCAGACATAATGAAACATGTTACAGTCACAGATGACAACTTAAAAGTTACCTTTGAATATACTTAAAATTTAAATTTACGTCAAATTATTATTTTTTCTCTTTTAGACTGAAGAAGTTGCTTGAGAACGAAAAAGCCTATCAAGCAAGGAAGGAGAGGGAGCACTCCAAGCGTCTGGCCAAAGTGCGGGAGGAGCTGGTGAAGCTAAAGTCATTTGCATTGATGTTGGTCAATGAACGGCAACAGCACCTTGAGCAAATGGACCAACAGAGCCAGCGGGTTCAAGAGATCAGCCTGCAGCTTCAGCAGCGGGACCATGCCCTTAATGAAGCCAAAGAGCGTGCTCAGGAGGATGGTCAAAGAGTGCAAAGCCTAGAGGCTGAGCTAAAGGAGAAATCTTGTAGGATCACCCAACAGCATGAAGAGATGAGTGCCAAGCTGTCCAGTCAGGAGCTCCACAATCGTCAGCTTAATGTCAAAGTTTTGGAGCTTACACACAAAGTGGAGGAGCTAGAGGAAAGCAACAAGACCTTGAGAAAATCTGATGAGGAAATGCAAGAGTTAAGGGAGATCATCAGCAAAGGGGAGTATGGCAGCTCTAACTTGATTGTTGAGTTGGAAAACCTGCGAAAGAGAGTGCATGAGATGGAAGGAAAGGATGAAGAGATAACAAAAACAGAGAATCAGTGTAAAGAGCTAAGAAAGAGACTAGAAGAGGAGAATAGTAAGAGCAAAGACCTAAGGCTGGAAGTAGAGAGGCTTCAAAACAGAATGATGGATTTGGAAAAACTGGAGGAAGCATTCAGTGTTAGCAAAGCTGAGTGTGCACAGATACAAACTGCTTTAGAAAGAGAGAAAGACCTGACCAAAGAGCTTTCAGATGAGGTTGTAGCTCTCAAAATTCGAATGAAGGGGCTTGAGTCATCAGAACTCAAATTGGAAAAGTGTGAGCTAACACTTAAGGATGACCTGCGGAAGCTTAAGTCCCTGACAGCTGCACTAATGGATGAACGAAAGACACTGGTGGAGAAAGTAAAGTCAGAGGAAAAGAAAAGAGAGGATTTGAGCAAGGTTGTTAAACTTGAGCAGGGTCGAGTGATGGAGGTGACCGAAAAACTGATAGAAGAGAGCAAAAGGTTTCTAAAATTAAAATCTGAGATGGAATCCAAAGTTGAAACTTTAACCAAAGAGAAAGGGGAGCTCAGTACTAAGCTAGCTTGTCAAACTGATCAAACTGAGGATCTTACGTTCAAGGTAACCCAAATGAAAAGGAGGCTAGACATGTTTGAACAAGAAGAAAAGCTATCTGCGAGGAATTCGGTTATGTGTGATCTAGGAAAAATCACTGATCCTGAAGGGAAAGACAAGAAAGTTAAAGAGTTAACTTTTGAAATAGAGAGTTTAAAAAACCGTCTGAAACAACTGGAAGTAGTCGAGGGAGACTTGATCAAGACAGAGGACCAGTATGATATTTTAGAGAAGAGGTTCATGACTGAACAGGAAAAAGCAAATGATCTTTCCCAGCAAGTGGAAGAAATGAAGAATCAGATTGCACGAAACAAAGCCATTGAAAAAGGGGAAGAAGAAAGCAGAGAAGAAGACCTCCGACAGAGATGCAAAAGAGAGGAGGTCAAAACCAGAGAACTACAAGCTGATGTGATAGCTCTCAAGGAGAAGATCCATGAACTGATGCACAAAGAAGACCAGCTATCTCAGCTGCAAGTGGACTTCTCTGTATTACAACAAAGATTCTTAGAAGAGGAAGAGAAGGCCAAGAATGTGGGCATGGAGGTTTTTCATCTCACCAAAGAACTAGAGTTAGCTAAGCGCCAAAGCCGGGCACTTCGACCCAGCTTAAATGGAAGGAGAATAGTGGATGTGGCGATCACATCCACTGCAGTACAAACAGAGCCATCGCCTACTGAATCAGGAGAGGAAGACACACCAGCTGTGTTTATCAGGAAGTCTGTTCAAGAAGAAAATCACATCATGAATAACATCCGACAGAAATGTCTGAAGAAGCCTGAAAAAGGTAATGCAGTTGAGCGATGCTCTTCATCTAGTGGTGATTTTAGTATTAAAAAATCCTGGATTCCTTGGATGAGGAAAAAGGACAACACTCCACAAGAGACCAACGTGGAAAAGCCTCTCGTTATCAATGGTGAATCAGTTTCTTCTAAACTGACCATGCCTCAAAACCAAGGGCAACCTGTACACATCCGGGTAACACCCGATCACCACAACAACACGGCCACACTGGAAATCAGCAGCCCAACCGCTGATCAAATGTTTCCAAATGCAGCTCCCCTTAGCCCTAACCCATCTCAACCAAAATCCAGAATTACTATCATTCCCACCTACTCTGTGCCAACCACTCGGAGAAAGACTCCTACTGGATCTCAAGGTCCTGCAAGAGCCAAATCCCCAGTCACAATCACAACCATATCTAGGGCCAAATCTCCAGAAACTAGCCGAAACTCTTCTTCTACCTCAGTAAGGCCCCTTTCCCCGGTTTCGGTTATGACAGTGAGCACTGCTGTAGCGCCTGATACATCTGCCTCCCCAGAGCCCCAGGAGATGACCATGGGCCGGGCCGTGTTCAAGGTTACCCCTGAGAAGCAGATGGTCCCAATTCCTATCCGAAAGGGCCACAACAATGCAAACATCATCACCTCTACAGATGAAAACAAGATTCATATTCATCTAGGTAACAGTATCTCCCCAAAGATGGTAGTCAGACCAGTAGCTAGTGTAGCAGAAAGCAAAGAACTGACCCTATCAACGGGGACAGTTTTGCGTTCACCTCGCCAGATCACCACAACTGCTACCAGAAATGTGCAGAGTAAAGTGACAAGCAGCATTACAATATCCAATGTGACATCCACGACTTCAAGATCCATCCAAAGCACGGTACGTTTTAGTTTAAGACAGATGTTTTTAGCATTTAGTAGCTAAATTTTTTCATGCTTTAAATGTTGTGCCTTTCTTTATTTTACGGTAATTTGAAAAAAAAAAATTCTGTTGTGTTTAAATATTTTTTGTCTTTGTTTACATTTAATTATCTGATCATTGCTACCTTTTGCAAAACAGATTGGCCATGATATCCAGTCACCTCGCACAGGACTTACCCGTATACCAATGTCCAAGAGCCTCAAGACAGGAAAAGCTGCACTAGGATCCACAGGAATCTCAAGTGGAATGAAAGTTGAGACTCGGACAGAAAGTCAGTCCATGAGGGTTGAAGTCAAAAAAGCCTCTGTGAATAGTAATACATCACACAATGGAGGGAAATTGTGAAAATACAAATTGTCTGGTCTATGGTGATAAGTCACTCCGATAAAAATCCCCAATTTTCCAAAACAAAACAGCTGTAAAAACTGCAAAACGGAGCAAAAAGTGTAGTTTTATATTTCTTAACTGTTTTTTTTTTACTTATCTCTCATCAATTACTGTCTTTTAGATGTGAAATACTTTATATGAAAAGAAATGGTATATCTGTGATTGCTATGTAGCTAAGTTCTTTTGCTTTTACTGGTTGTCACAAATGTTTTTTTTTTAATATATGTATGACCACATTATAGAAAATATGTATTGTTTTTGGTAAATTAACTTTTTAAGAATGTTTTGGCTTGTATTTTTTGGTTCATAATTTTCTTGCTGTAAAGATATTTTTACAAAAGCATTTTTAATAAATATTATGCAAGAGAACAGTTTACAATTATCATCATTATTATTATTACAATTATTAAATTATAATTACAGACGAATTTTAAATAAAAAAAGGCAACGACAGCTGTGTTCTTCAAATCGCTTGTGACAATGGCCTAATAAAAATATACTTCATATAGGCTATGTCATAAAAATATATTTCATATATATACTTGTGCTTTATTAACAAATAGGATGTCCACAACAAGTTTGTAATTTCCTAATGAACTTCCGAGGTTATTTATAGATTTGTCAAGTACAATCCTTCATTTAGTTGGCAATTAAAAAAACACCAAGGCAATAAAACTGTGGCTCTGCATCATTTCCACATTTGTGAAGCAAGGAGCGCGGTGCGGGCAGCCCAGGATCTGCAATGAAGTCTAGTTAGTAAAACTGCTGAAAATAAGTTGCGAGCTACAGCAAGTGACCTCACGTACGTTATGGCTCTTCATCAAGTTTTATGATATCGAGATAATTTTTACATCATTATTAAGAATCATTATTAATTTCAGTTTTCAGGAACCTCCTCCAGATAAAAAAAAAAAAATACTCATATTTCCCCGCTCTTCATACTGTCTGCTGGGTCTTTCACCGGCTAATAGTTAAGAAGCGAGTATTGGGGGAGGGCGCTTCTTCACTGTCTATGATGACGTCACCTCTACGTTCCATCATTTCATTGGACTGGAAACTTCCGGCTTCTTCCTCTTGGTGCAGTTTCCCATAACAGGTGAAACAAACGCCATTATGAGTCAATAGCTGGATCAGATTGTGGCTAAATTTAATTAATCTGAACACAGATTCAGATTCCCTAACATTTCGCCCTGTTTGCCGTTCGGGATTACCGAGTATTTACCGGTTGTCAACTGTTGCGGATTAGTTTAGCTTGAAGCGGACCACAACAATGATGGCGTCTAGCTATAACGCTAAGGAGGAGGACGGACACCACTCGGGATCTTCAACTCACGGCGGGACGGGGGCTCCGAAAAATAAAAAGCCGGACAATACAGCGTTCAAACAGCAGAGACTTCCAGCTTGGCAGCCTATATTGACTGCCGGTACTGTGCTGCCTGCTTTCTTCGTTATCGGACTCATATTCATCCCCATCGGGATCGGCCTGTATGTGACTTCAAACAACATAAAAGAGTACGAGGTACAGTTACAGTTCATCTCCGCCAATCGTTTCAGTCTTATTTTATTTCAAAGCTACTGCACTGGCTTTGTTTTAACTTTGTTCTTTCTCTTTCTGGTAAATTGTGAAACTACGTGGACTTAATGGCCGTGTATTATTACGTAAACATGGAGAAAAATGTTGCAATTTACGTTAAACAAGTGCATTGAGCTGTGTTTACAAAACTACGTTAAAGTGTTATAGTGTAGGTTCTCTCTCTAGAGGTACTGTCATAAAATGACACTTGTCAGGAAAGCTAAGGCTTATAGTGTCTTTAAAAAGCTCTACTGAGTTATCAAGTTGAACGTATTATAGGGTTCATCGTCTCAAAGTGTGGAATTTTAATCTGTCATTTTTATTATCTGTGTATGCAGTAATTTCAAAAGCATATAAGAGGTTAGGGTTCCTTTCAGACAATTAAAACTGACTTTATAAAAACGACTGCTCAAAAAAGAGAAGTAATTTGCAGAATTATTAAGTTACCTCATGCAGGGAAGCCGACAACTGCTTGGTGGTTGGACTTACTACTCATGGAGACTAGGGCTGTAGGATAATATCGATATCGCGATATATATCGATATTTTCTTTCCTAGAAAAAAATCGATATTCATCCGCAAGTATCGTAACATCCAACTGTCACCTTGCTCACTCACTGCTTGCTTTCCCGGGAGAGTCATCAGGCTTAGAGTGATTCCTTCAGATGTTAAGTGTCAAGGT
>NW_015115285.1:19732-20074 GCF_001443285.1 Poecilia latipinna
GGAATGTTTTCAGTTTACTCACCAACGGTAAAAGTAATGTCCACTGAGGATTAATTTCTAGGGCTGTAGGATAATATCGATATCGCGATATATATCGATATTTTCTTTCCTAGAAAAAAATCGATATTCATCCGCAAGTATCGTAACATCCAACTGTCACCTTGCTCACTCACTGCTTGCTTTCCCGGGAGAGTCATCAGGCTTAGAGTGATTCCTTCAGATGTTAAGTGTCAAGGTTAAAAAGGTATGAGACTATTCAGAGCAGGGTGCTTGGTGCACTTTATTTACTTTATAAATCCATGTAAGCTACAGTTTGTACTGTTTCAATTAAAAGGAACATNT
>NW_015115285.1:20084-24145 GCF_001443285.1 Poecilia latipinna
TNTCACCACTTCTTTGANTCTTTTTGTCCAGCTGTCAACTTTAAGTCTGTGTCCATGTCCAACCAGAGCCAGGTATAGTGTAGTTGGTGCTTTTAAACAGTTTTCAGTTAAATTAATTCAATCCAACTCTATAACAGTCTCAAAATGTCACCAAAAACACACTGTCCCTCTAAAATCTTTCAGAAAATCGCAAAAGTGTATTGAATTGTATCGTCTGATGAATATCGCAATATGTATCGTATCGTGGACAGAATATCGTGTATCATATCGTATCGTAAGATTACTGTATCACTACAGCCCTAATGGAGACCTAGTAATGGTAATAAACACAAACAAATAATATGTTTTATTTCTGCTAAAGTTATGAAATCAATCATTGTTTGATTTCATAACAATGAAATCAAAGCTTTTTTTTTTGGCACTTAAAACAACACATACAAATGAACAGAAATGTTAAGTTGATTTTAGTTTTTTGTTATACTTAACAATAGTAATATTAAACCATCAGTGGTGTGAAATTAACAAATTAAAAACAAATTATGCTCTATCTCTGGATATAAACAAAATAAGGTTAGGAGCTATTATGCCATTGCCTATGTTACAGTCTTAGTTTTAAAATTTGCTTGATCGGTGTATTAATATTAAGCCTTAAAAGGTGAAGGATCGTAAGATATGTAACAAGCATACAGAACCAAATAGCTTGTTTTGATATCTCAGTTAGTGCCAGCCATCATATATTGTCAGACTCAGTTTTACCTTCTCATATCAGTGGTGAAAAAGTTTGATTTCCTTGACTTCAAAGCGTAATGCTATTTATGTTGGCTTCAAAAATCTTTCAGATCGCAGTTTTATTGTAAAGTGGGTATCGGTAGCAAGTCCGCCACAAGTTGACTGCTTTAAAGATAAAGTCTGAATCACAGCATCTGGGTCTCTGCTTCTTAAACAGTCCCTCTTCTTTTTTTTTTTTAGTCACACTTATGATGTTCCACATTATCAATCCCAGGGCAAACAAATGCCACCTGGCGTCAATATTCATAATTGGATGTAATATTTTGCATGGTAAAACAAAGATAAAAAAAACAAAACACTTTTCTATTTTATTGAACCTTATGGAAATGCTGTGATTATTGCACAGACATTGCACAGACATTTTTTAACTTGGAGGAGCTGGCAGGAGTGTTGCTGTCATAATTTCTGGCACTCATTTTTATCTAACTTATTTCTCCCCATCTGCGTGTTCGCTCATAATTTTAGGTTGATTACACTGGTGTGGAGCCTAACAGTCCTTGCTACGACTGCGCCAATAGCTTCACCTGGAACAGCACAACACCATGCGTCTGCACTGTGAACTTCACGCTGACGCAGCCGTTTGAGGTGAGCTAATTTCCTGCATCAGTTCAGGCTAATATAGACACAATGAATAAATAATTCAAGCCTTTGCATTCAGTACTACAAATGCTGTTTCTGCAAAAAAAAAAAAAAAAAAAAAACCGATTATCCATTAGAGTCAAATTAGAGTCCAAAAATAGAACATCCACTTGTCTGCTTAAAAGCTGCTTTTATATCGATTTATGTGGTTATTAATTATGCAGTCCTGCTTTCGAGGGCCATTTATTGATTATTCAGGAAGTCTACGGGAACCTGGACTTTATGTCTATTCCTGGGTAAAACAAACTTTCCATTTGTCTCCTCTTGGCTACTTTCTTTGTTAAAATTGAAGTTGGATGAAACCTAATCTTAAACGGAGGGACTGGCAGAAGTGACAGGTAGGCCCAGATGAATAATTTCTCCCCTCTCAACAGAGCAATGTCTACATGTACTACGGTCTGTCCAACTTCTACCAGAACCACAGACGCTACGTGAAGTCCAGAGATGACAGCCAGCTAAATGGAGTTCAATCCTCTTTAACGGTGGGATATCTAGTTTTTTATTCTTGCATATCTTGTAGCGAAATCGCCCATTTTCATTCTGCTGAAAAGTGTTTTTTGGTTTTTCCAGAACCCCAGCAAGGAATGTAAGCCGTACCTTACAAACCCGGAGACTAAGCTGCCCATAGCTCCATGTGGAGCCATAGCAAACAGCCTTTTCAATGGTGAGCCCTGGCACATTTAAACTTTGTATGAAAACTGTGCACAGAACAACAGTCTTGAGAATTTAGTTTTTAAAAGTTAAGCTCGTTTGCCACGCATCCTTTTCAGAAGGAATAATAAATGAGGTTTTTATCTTCTCAGACACCCTGGAGCTGTATTACAGCCAACCCGACGGCAACACGTCAAAAGTTACTCTGGTAAAGAGGGGCATTGCTTGGTACACAGACAAGAACGTGAAGTTCAGGAATCCTGGAAACGACAAGGACAACTTGACTGAACGTTTCAAAGGTACGCTTTAGAAACCACTTTGCGATACGTTTTTTTTTTTTTTTTAACACTTGTATTTACTAAATTACCATTGACTATCGGGTGTCTCTCAGGCACGGCTAAGCCAGTGAACTGGCTGAAGCCGGTGTACGAGTTGGACCCGTCAGATCCTGAAAACAACGGCTTCATCAACGAAGACTTCATCGTGTGGATGCGCACAGCCGCCCTGCCCACCTTTCGGAAGCTCTATCGCATCATCCAAAAGAAGCCGGACTCAACTCCGACTCTAGCCAGTGGCAAATACGTCTTGAAGATCACTTACAGTATCCTTTACAGTCCAGCCAAGGCTAAGATAAATCATTTCTTTATTCATTTATAAAAAGTCTGTAAGCATTTTGTCAAGTTTAGCTATTTAACTAAATATAGGGAAACAGAATATTTCAGCTGGGGGAAGGGTAATAAAGACAGAATTATACAGAATTAAGATTGATTACATGTGATATTCCAATTTCTGAGAAACTGAACTTAGGGCTTTCATCATTTGAAGGCAACAACCACCTAACCTAACAGAAACAACCCTTTGAAATGTAAAATAAATGTCTACAGTGTATAGAAGATCTTTATAGCATGTCTACATTAAGTAACATTCAATTTTTTTGGACAGTGAAAGTAGGCCTGAGCACCAGGATGTCCCTCCATGACATGCAAACGTCATGCAAATCCCCAGTCTGGGATTTGGAGCCGTTGCAGCACTACGCCTTTTTTTGAAAGGAACTTTCTGAAAATTTATTGCTGTCCACCTGTGTCCATAAGTGCACAAATCTTCAGTACTAATTAGGTTTTGTAGTCGCCGTTTTGTTCATCTGCTCTAAGATGAGGTTTTAGATTAAAAGAATAATTGAAAACAAACTCAAATCAGCAGTTTGCAGGCTTTTTTTTTTAAGAGACGATATTAAAAGCCACTGATTAAATTGCAACTGTTTCTCTTTCACGACATGGCTGAAGCTCTTGCTACTAAAAAAAAAAAAAATTAAAAATAACTAAATATAAACAAATATAACTCTATTTTCTTTTTCTTTCTTTCTTTCTTTCTTTCTTTCTTTCTTTCTTTCTTTCTTTCTTTCTTTCTTTCTTTCTTTCTTTCTTTCTTTCTTTCTTTTTTTTTTTTAAACTTTTGGCAGCTGGGAGTTTTCTGTCTCTTTACCTTAACCCTCATGTAACCAGATTACCCCGTCCGCAGCTTTGATGGCCGGAAGCGGATGATTTTGAGCACCATTTCTTGGATGGGAGGGAAGAACCCCTTCCTGGGTATCGCCTACATCACAGTGGGCTCCATCTGCTTCTTCCTGGGTGTCGTCCTTCTTATTATCCACCAAAAATACGACACCCGCAGCAACAGCGCAGATATTCCTAACTAAATCGCTCCTGTGTTGGGTCTTCCAAGTCTGCATGCGCCGGTGACCCTGACGGGTCTATTCTGGACTGCTTAGTTGCTTTAGGTCGGATACACTGTGAATGTCTGGTGTGTTTGCACAATGGCAGGCATGTCTGAAGCATCATATCTTAGCTCCGTTTACCTCTTCCTCATCTGTGTGTGTGTGTGTGTGTGTGTGTTTTTTTTTTTTTTTTTTTTTTTTAAAAAGCTTTAAGCTTTTTTTTTTTTGGTTTTTTTTTTTTTACCCCAAATTTTTTTTTTTCCTTTTT
>NW_015115285.1:27373-31938 GCF_001443285.1 Poecilia latipinna
TTTTTTTTTTTTTTTTTTGTGTAAATAGCTTCAAGCTGATTATTGTTCGGTTATTTATCTCTACACCAAAGTTCTTGTTTTACCTTTGTGGTTATTATGCAAATAGCTTATTTTGAAGAATGTATGTATTCTTTAAGGTTTCTGCTTAGATTCTATATTAAAGCCAGTCCTGCTGATGAATGTAACATTTTACTTCTGGTTTTTAAGATGATCTTTATTTCAGAATCAGATATTTGTTGCCTGTGTGCTGTAAATTATGGTAAACATTGAAGTCAACGCATTTAATCTCTGGAAAACGGGTAGCGTATTCCTGGTACACTCTCCTCTCTTATTGATCAAGATACATTTATGCTCTTTATGCCCGATGTTCTTTAACTGTAACATGCTTATTGAATGGAACATTAAAATTTCCCAATATAGCCAGTATTCCTAATTCCAAGAATGTTGGACCATGTTTCTTGTTAATTATGCCACAATAATTTATAATTTTAGCTTAGTTTGGCCTGAGTGTTAAAATTGTGTAAAACAAAAACAACTTTAATATTGACCAAATGCTATGCACTTCACAAGTGTCACATTTGTTAGTGTATCCCTTGCTTCATTAAATTTTCTGTTACAATGTTGTGAACTATTGATACAGAAAATGTTCATTTAAATTTGAAAATCTTGGGTTTTTATAAGGTTTGTAGGGTCCAAATAAACAACTCTGTCAGTATCTTGATGTCATTTGTCATTTTTAAGTGCCGTTTTATTTCTTTGTCATAGAAAAATAAAACTAATATGTAATTCAATTTGAAATTGAATTACATATTGATACTGGTGTAATAGCAGTGCTTCAGATTCTGTGAAGTTATCTTGATGTTGAGCTTCGACACCAATTACATTTCTTCATTGCATAAGTCCAGTTTTATTCAGATTTCATGTAGGACGGCACAAAAGAGTAACTGCAGCGAGAGCCTACAGCTGTCTTTAGACTACTTAGAAAACCAGTAGAAGGTTTATTTCAGTCATTTTAGTCAAAAGGGAAAATTATAGCCATTCCTCAGAGTGACAAACATCAAGTTTTTATATCTGGCGTATATTGTGTGTGTGTGTTTTTTTAAAAAAGCCTACAACTAATACACATTACAAATGCAGGTTCTGAGAATATTTGGCCTCACTGAAGAACATGTCCATGTACACATTTTTTCTTCCGCTCAACTTTCTGTCAGTGTGCTTGGACGCTTCATTTCGAACACCCAGCTACTTCAGAAATGACATTATGCTTAAGTTTACTCGTTTGGATGATTTCCCAGTTTTTGTTTTTTTGTCCACCATAACATTTCAAACTGTTAACATATTATTATGTTGTTATTATTATTATTACTGAACGGCTGTATTTCTATTTCACTTTGCATAATGGCAATAAAGACCCTTTATGTCCAATTTCCAGCTGACCTTGGCCAGCAGATGGAGCTATACTTCTTCTACTTATGCGCAAACGCTTTGTGTGGTATAGAGTCTGATGCTGCTTAGTACAAGAACATTATGCAGCTTTAGTTGACCAGTAACACGGTAATGCTTTAAATCACATAATGTTGGAGAGTGCTGTTTTCCATAGTTTAATTATGGTTAACCAGAAATTTGCTCTTTACAAACAAACCGTAAATCTCTTGTTGGGAAACAAAATAATTGATCGCATAAAGCTGATGCTCATGTGGTTTTCTTTTTGTACAATAAGTTGCTTTTGTTTTTCTGTCTTTGATCAGCAGGGCAACTGTATGTTCATTCATCTGAAGGGTGGGGCCGAAGGACGCTCCTTTCTACAGAGCCACAATGCCTCTCACTGTGTTTGGTATGTCAGCACTGGTTTTAGATTTGATGAGTAAGCCTTCAGATGTCTCAGTCTGCTGGATATAATATAAAATGTACCGATGATTTGACCCCAGAGTTACAAAGTGGAATAACTATAATTTCATAATGTGTCATCAAGATCCATATAATTACTGTTGTGTTATAGTCACATCTCTGACACTTCTTTTGATCTCTTGCTTTGGGGGTTGGATAGGTTGTGTGTAAGATTTTCATATGATTAAAGAGTCTGAATGGAACTGGATAGCCCTCCTGACTGATGAAGTAGTAATATATTGCTAATGTGTATAATTAATCAAATCTTTGTTGTTCATATTTCAATAAAATTATCATTTAAGGTTTGTTTTTTCACATCATAAACCGTATGCAGACGTAAATATTCTGCTACTACTTAAAAATATATTGTAGTTTACAGTGAAGATGTTATGAAAAAAATCTTCCACTTATACACATAAATGATACAATTGGACAAACAGATTCAATTCATAATCAAAATCAAACAGATTTAAATCTAATGGGAGATATTCCCACTTTATTATCATATATGTTTACACCAATTGGTAAAAAAAAAGTTTTCTGGGGATGCACAGTGAGTCACTGATTTTACAGTGACTTCTTTTCCTCAGCAAACATGTGGCAACAGTGGTCACTTTATTGAATGCAGTCATCACGTAATTAATGGCAAGAAGCATTTTTAGTAGAAAAGGTGAGGCATGAAAACCTAAAGTCACTGTACCAAATATTAGGCATGTTGGTGGTAGCATGATGCTGTGATTCTACCACCAGCTTGTGGTCAGGGGAATTGCAGAAAGAGGGTTTGCTACTGAAAAAAGAGGATTCCTCCAACTTTACTTTTCCAACAAGTCTATGATTCTCATCAAAACTAATTTTAGAAAGGTCAAAGCAGGCAAACAGTAAGGTTCTGCAAAGGTCCTTCCAACGTCCTCGGTTGCAACCCCAGTAAAATTTGTGTGGCTGTTTTTAAAAGATAATTTTGGGAGAGAAAATAAAAGGTGATACAAATTGGTGTGTAGTTGAGCTGAAGCTTGTAAATAAGCATTTTTCCAAAGTTTTTTTTTTTTTTTTTTTTTTTTACAAACCAATAAAATTATAAACGTCTGCCTACGGTTCTTTTGTTTATTGTTTGTAGTCAATGAAAAAAGAACTCTGTAATTATGACTCATCATGACTGTAAGTTGAATCCAAAATTTGAATAGCCACTCATGGCTATTGTTTTCCAGTTTGTTATTAAAATTAGGCTAAGGTACATACTATTAGCAATCCATTTTAAATTTTAGTAGATGTTAAACTTTAGTTGGCTCTTGATTAAACCGCTTTCTCTAGTTTGGAATTTTGTTTGCTGCAATGACCCATTTTACGCACTAGAGGGCAGTAGAAGCCTGTGAGCAGTTTTCTGAATGGCTCGCCTTTGTTAAGGACTGTCGTGTCCAACAAAGTCCAATTTTCTCGTTTTGATTCACGTTCCGTATAAAGTTGAAAACATAACTCTCTTGTAGTTTAATTTTATGTTTATTAAATTCATTCTGATGAATAGCTTTCCTCCCAAAGAAATATGTATTCAGAAAGCCTGAAATTCACATTTTCATCTTAGATGCTTTCTGTCGCAAATAAAACATTTCCTCCTGTCAGAGATGTCTGGCCAGCTGCTGTGAGGTCATATTAGATCCGGAGACTCATTATATCAACAGACCAAAGGAATGCAAGAGTGGGGTTTAAAAAAAAAAAAAAAGCAATTTCCGAACATGGGCTCACTCTTTGCGGGGGGACATACATCAGCAGGGAGGCTGAACTTTCGCAAGAAGCCCATATGTTGGAAAAACGAGAGCTGGAACTGCCCCCCTTGTTAAGTAGCCGATAGTAGAAAGATTCTTCCCACTTGGAAAAAGGCTTTTCCTCCTAAGACATCTGGCTGGTGGAGGCTCCGGTAGTCCCCACAGAGGACAGAGGGGTCCATTTCTCTATTGGTTTAGAGAGTGGGGGACTTCAAGCAGGCTCATCTCATTATCTGCTCCCTTTAGTTTTTAACGGGAGCTTTAACTGGTAAGTAAACGCAACTTTATTTAAACTATCAGGAGATTTGAGACTGGTGTTTTTTTTCTTTTATTTAATCTTACAAAAAAAATCGATTTTTATATATCTATATATTCTAATTCTTTACTCTCTTTTTTGCATATATTAAGTACACATTGAGCCAAAAATAATAATAATTAAAAAAAAATTGGTTTTAAGTTAAGTCATTTTTGACTGATCTCCTTATTAAACTGAGGAAAAATGTTCAAATGAGATGAACCAGTGTTAGAAGTTGCAGGGCACATGTGCAGAGGAGTGTTCTTGACTTCATAATTCAGAACAAATGATTTTCATATGCCAACAAATCCATCAGTGCCCTTCTAGATGCAGTTCTTCTGCTTGTGCACCAGGCGGAGTGCGGTACCTGATCATACAAATTGTTGCGTTTGAAACAACCTGAAATACAAATTTTCATTTGTTTTTTTGTTTGAAAAAACAAAAAAAACAATGTAAATTTACAGCAAACACTAACATGATGTGGACAGTTTAAGCTCACTGATTTCCTCTAACACTCTGTGAAAAGAAATTGAGGTTTTTTTTTTTTTTTTTTTTTTTTTGTTCAAAGGTAGTTTTTTGCCCCCCCAAAAGGGGGACTTTAAAAAGCCCCCCAGGGCATTAGAAAA
>NW_015115285.1:34988-55101 GCF_001443285.1 Poecilia latipinna
ACATTTTAATCTCCCTTTTTTCCCCTAAAAGTCTGTGAAAAAAAATTGAGGTTTTTTTTTTTTTTTTTTTTTTGTGTTCAAAGTGAGTTTTTGGCTGCCCTAAAAGGGGCACTTAGACATGCCCTGCAGGACATTAGTAAGTGAAAACCGCAGATTAGCCTCTAGTGCATGTAGTGATCTGCATCGTGAACCACCAAAGAGATCAAAGGCCGTCAGAAAGCTATCAGCTCTGCAGTGTGTGCCCTCAAAAACTTGAAACCAGATGAGCTTGTGTTAAACAGTTTTTTTTCCCCCTTAAATCCCTCTACAGTGTTAATTATACACCTCAGGGTATGGGTGTGGACTGAAAGCAGCAAGGTGTGGCACTTATTGTGTAAAGAAGCCTCGATAAATCTAATGGTTTTTCTTCTAGGATACATAATGACGCACTTCAGATCAGTTGTTAAATCTGCCAACTGAAAATGCTACTTCCTGCTGACCTTCATATCTCACACTAGCCGTGGTATAGCTGTGTAGGCCAGTAGCTCAAACATCCTTTCTGTCCTGACAGATTGATTGATGTGCTGCTGATCCTTCAGGGTCAAACATGAAGATAAGGCTGTCGCTGGCTGCGGCTGCTTTCCTCGCAGCTCTGCTGTCCTCCATAGATGCTCAAGGTAAATGAAGCCACCTGGCTTTGCTCTTCTCACATAAACTGTCCTGCTCTTTATCGCTCCTTCTCTTCTTTCCTATTTATCTCCTCTGGTTTCTGAAATTTAAGGAATATGATTTTTTTTTTATTATTATTTATTTTGCAGAAATGATGTAAGAGATAAATGAACTGTATGTCCATGATACATTGAATAAAGTTATTGCTGAATGTTCTTTACTTATGTGAGTGATTCCATGTTGACTGTTATTCCTTCCCCTCTCATTTAAAATGGATTTAGTCTGACTGTTAGTAACAAGAATTATTGCCTTTAGACAAAATCCGGATTCAGTTGCCTCGTATTCAAATAGCAATTGAGATTGGATAAACGAAGTATTCGGCAGCAATTTTCTCGCTAAGATTAGCAAACCGAAGCTTGTTTCGTATGTAATTTAGCAGAACACTTAGAAGAGTAAAAATCATTTCAGTGATTATGTTTTCTGTCTGCTGTTTCAGTTTTGTGTTGAAACATACTTCTCCCCCCAACCCCCAAAGAAAAGTAGGAAAATTGCCAGAATCCTTGCAATCAAGTTCTTAAGTACTTTTTGAAAAATGTTGCAGGATGTTGTGCATATAAAAAAGTTTTTGTAGCCTACAGTAGTAACTTGTAAAACATTAGGTTGAATCCAGTCATTTCAAGTGCGTCTAAAAGTTTATGATATGGACAGATTACTGTTTGTCCTTGTAAAATGCAGCAGAGGAAATGATTTAGCTCAGAGCTCTAATTTACAGCTCTGACACGAGTGCACCAGAAGTTAAATTCTCCATTAAGTCCCATAAATTAACATATCACGGATGACTGACAGTGCGAAGTAGCAGCAATAATTCCACGTAGAATGATTTATTAATCTCTTATGCAACCACTCCATTCAGAGCTAATAGCAAAGACGGATACATTGTGTGGAAACTTTCTGATATTTTCCTTGTGAGAGCTCTCCTCCCTGGTGAGAGGAGTCTGGCCTCACATATCTGCACTAAACGGAATGGAAAGATGAAATACGAGAGCTGCAAATTAATCCTCAGACAGCACAAAGACAAAGAGGCTTTCTAAGGTTTTTTTTTTTTGCGGGCATTTGCAGAAACGCTGAGTTGCGAGACATATGGAAAGTTAATATGCGCCAGTGTTTAATGTCAGCACATGTTGCGGAATTACTTTGGCATGTGTCCTGCCTCTTTGGGGAGAGCTCTTTTCTCTTGGTCTCCCCTCCTGGCGGTCGTTCTGGTCAGGACCGCTGACTGGCTGACTGGATGGAGACTGAGGTAACACAACGGTAGCCAGACTCTGGCCCCTGGGAACTAGAGGTGTCTTTTTATTGAAAACTGGTGGGACCATCATCCATCTAACAAAAGCAAAACCGCAGGATCTAAATAACTGACCAGAGTTTGTTATTCTTTACAAAACCATCTTTGTTCCTTGAGTATATTTTCCAACCAGAAGGCATAAAAAAAAAAAAAAAAAGCTGTGACCAATTCAAACAACACTGTCAAACCATCTCATCATGAACACATGTGGAAGCAACCAACTGAAGACCCATTCACAAGTATTGTTCCTAAAATTCTTGACAAATCAATTTGCAACACCAGACCGTTCTACACTCCTACACATCCAACATTTAATTCTATACCTCCATTCGATGAAGAAATAAAGGGGAACGCGATCTGCGGGGCTCCTTGAGTTGAAATGCCAGGTTGGTGAATCTCCACTCCAAGTTTTTAAGTATTTGGCGGGCTCCTGTTTGTCGTCTGCCTGTTTGTTCCGAGCTATGGCCCTTTCCTCATAGTGAATTTTAAAATGATATTCTTCCCTCCCGTGTGTTTGGTGATGCCTACTGCATGTTCTTAAACTAATTTCATCTGCATCATTGTTCTACACTAGCTGAACTAAGCCAAATTTACATTTAAATTCAACTTAATAAGTCCTGCTTTTTCACTGTTGTGAGTTTCAAACAATATAAATATTTTGGGGTGTTTTTTTATACATGAAATGAAAGCTATCTTTAGGGCAACATGTAGCAAAGTAGCCCAGCCAGCTTTGGTGCCCCACTTCCACAAGTTGAATGCTAAGTTGAAAAGACTGAAAGCTTGATACACAAAGTATAATTTCCTATATTGACCTTTGAATTTGACCTTTCTAAAAAGTATCTAATACAGCATCATCTCTTCAAATTCTGTCAAATGCACATAAAAACTAGACAGAATGACCAAAAACATGTCATAGTACCATTTTAGCCCAGATATATTAAATTGGCCCAAATTTAACAAAGCTGATCCATTCTTGTACTTTTCTTTGTTTTTTTTTTGTTTTTTAAAAAAAATCAGTTTGGACATTTAATGTACTTTGTAATCAGGGCAAGCCCTAGCCCCATGTAGGCCCCAGGCATAGAGTCGGTTTTAGGGACCCACTTACACAAGTATTTATTTATTTATTTTTTTATGTACAGTACAATAGTTTGGCAGTCATATGCACAATGTACAATAGACTGAATTACAAAAATGTTCCAAATAAATATGATAGTTTCTAGAAATGTTATCATCCCTACATTAAAACAACCAAAATGCAGTGAATAATATCGTTATAGATACATGTAAAAAAAAAAAAAAAAACAAAGAAGGAGACATGAGACATGCTTAAAACTTGCTGTTGTTACTTCTAGCATATGCGGCTAGTGTTGGTTCTTCATTGTTTTCAAATAGTTGCTTTTTGGTTAGCTACATGCAAAATCAACTAATTAAAACATCTCACAAAGATATGCACTTCTTCAAGGATACCAAGCTAACTAAAGAATCATTAATAGAAGAAATTATATGCCAGAACACTGGGCTAACAACTGGACTCTTATAAAAGTCCTATTGTCAGTTTTTAAAATTGCATGTAATTTGTAAAAAAAAAAAAGAAGAAAAAAATAGTTTAAATATTACTGATTACTACAAATATGCATGCATGTAAATTACTCATAATAAAACTATCCTTTCCATTTTATGACAGAATATCATTTTAAAATATGTTTGTCATCTCTGTCTGTGTGACTCCAACTTGTACATGGATACCTACCCATAGTCCAGTCAGTCAAAGTTGTTCATTCAAACAACTTTCTCATGTACATGATGCATGATACTGTGACTGAATCATCTGAATGTAAAGACGCACCGTCTTGTCTTTAGTCTTTTTTGTTGTTCTGTTTGTTGTATTTATGCACACTCTTTCTTTGTTTTAAACTTTTATTTATGTTTTTTTTTTGGTTGAACAAAGTTTTCACTTGCCTTTCTGGTGCATTAAGCCAGAGAAAAAAGTACACAAGAGTCTCCAGCGACGATTTGTGTATTCTTTTTTACAGGTTTGCAATGGATGTGTGCCACTCACTTGTGCAAAGAGTCTTAACCAAATAAACTACAAACCACTTCTTGTCTCTGAAATATGTTTATATACAATGTATATATAACATATGGTGTTCTGTTCTGACCATCAGTAACCATATGGCAATCTTGATTCCATTGTATAATCAGTAACTGTTGTTTTCTTTTTGTAATACTGAGTCCAACTCCATCATTAAAGCCGTGTAGTATGCGGTCGGGGCATGCAATGTGATGATTGCACTTAGCATGTGTTGTATGGTTCACACAGCCTTTGCACTTTTTGTGCACATGAAATGTGTTTGCCATTGCTTGAGTTGCTTGAGCAACTCAAACAGGTGCCATTTTGTTCCAAAATGGCTTCTCACTCCGTTTTTTTTTTTTAAATTTATTTTTAATTTTAATTGTTGTCACATGTTCTCCATCTGTCACTCTCACAAATGGATGTCAGTTCTTTGTGCCTGCCCCCAACAACGAACAAGTGCGCTTCAGTTGTGAAGTGTTTGTAGTTGGGGTTTATGTATATGCTTGGATCAAATGGCCTTTTGTTTTAATTTGATCAAAACTTATATCCACATTCATACATGCTGTTTATTTTGTAACGTGATTTAACAGTGTTTGATCTTTTGTTTGCAGTGGAACCGCCCTCAGATTTGAAATTTAAAATACTAAATGAGAACACAGTGGAAATGTCATGGGTAAGACCCTCAGCAACGATAGAGGGCTTCAGAATACAGGTCGTATCAGATGCAGGTAAGCATGAAGCAATTTAAGTCAAGTCAACTGAAACATAAAATAAACCCAAACAATATTGTAACTGGAGAATCATGTTATCCCCAGATGAACCAGCAAGATATTTGAACCTCGGTGCAGAAATATCTACAACACTCCTCAACAACCTGACACCCGATTTAGACTACACGGTGTCAATAAATTCCTTTTATGGTTCAGAGGAGAGCATCCCCATCTATGGACAACTGACAAGTATGTATGAGTTCAGCTTGGGAAAAGAATAATGGGTTAAATTGAAATAAATAAATAAATAAATAAAATAGAATGACAGTTTTTAAAAGTAACATCGCCAGGATTCTAGGTTCATCTCACTAAAGAATAATCTTACTGCAAAAATAAATCTTTAGTTATGCATTAAAGAAATTCACTACACACAGAATCATGTATTTCTACCTTGCATTTCCTTTCATTTTGATGATTACACCTTATGGCATGCACAGTCATAGGGAGGACCATCGGTCTCAGTTCAAAATTTCCAGCAGTATTAGTAAAAACTTACATCAATGAATGATTTAAATATATTATTTGAAATTTATATAAGTTTTGAATTGGATTACAACTGTAAAATAGCTTACATTTCAATTATATTCTACCTTGTTGAGTTGCACCTGTACTCATCCAGGTCCGAGGACCTTTATGGTATTTTAGCTTACTCTGTATTGTGAGACAGCATGGAAAATCCAAGGTTTTTATACAGAAATTTTAGTAACGTATTGGGCTTTTTACTAAGATTAAAATGGAATGACGAGGACTTTGTTCTGCAGGTAACTTGTGCATGGAAAAAGTGAAAAGACTCAGTTTCCATTAAGCCACAGGGACATCGGAAAGTCACAAAAAAACTATATGTTTACTGTTTGGAGTTGCTGAGTTTTCATAGTTTATGAATGTGGTTTTTATCCTGGGGACTCAGTTTTATGATGTGTTGATTTCCTTGCCTGTTCTCTGTCCGTGGATCTGGAGTTTTACTGTTGCACTCACCAAGTTTTCCTTTTGTTTCAGTTCAGTCAAGTAACACAAGTGGAAAAGTGAGGAAGCCACATTCAGATGCAATCAGTGAGTATGTTTACCTGTGCAGCAACCAAAATCTGAACAAAACCACCCCTTGAATGCATTCTCCAAAAACTTGACCTAATTTTTTTCTTCCTTTTTTATAAAATTTAATCATAGAAGTGTGTTTGCTAAATAGGTAAATCTTTGAGACTACCAGGATGGGATTTGGTTAATTTAATCCGAACAAGAGAGCAAATTTAACATAATTATTATGGATCAGAACCATCTTTAAAACTCTTAATCAAAAATATTCATTAAAAAAATAAATAAATAAATAAAAAATTCACCAAACATTTAATTGACCGAATGTGGCTTCTGAGAAATGGGTATGTGAACATATATTCAAAGAGACCACATACACTCTGCCAATGGAGTCATGTTAAATGTTCCAGAAAATTTCATTTATGATTGAAATCTTTGTGGGTTTTAAAGCTGAAAAAACGACTGTAGTCAGTGGAGCCTGAGCTAAATGTTTAGTCTATAAAGCCATCTGCTGGAATAACTATACCAGCCCACTGTTTGGCATCAGTTGATTTTTCCTTTTGATGTCTGAATGCAACTCTTAGCCATCCAACTACCTGTCAGGGATTTGATTTTATTTAGACATTCAAAAGAAATGAGGCATAAAAAGCATCGTTTGAAATCCAGCTTGCTGTCATATCCTTGTTGGCACTTATTTAGAATATAAATTGATTTACTTTGAGAAACAAAAATTGTTTTATTATAATTGTTTCAAACCTCGATAATCCCGACCAATCAAAATGTTTAATGCAAGATCTAAATGTTTTTGCTCTCCACTAATTGCCCGTCATATTGTTTGTTTCTCTAATGTGTTTTCTCAGAATGTTCTGTGAGCGCCATCGCAGATTTAGTTTTTCTGGTGGATGGCTCGTGGAGTGTGGGCAGAGAAAACTTTAGGCATATCCGTAGTTTCATTGGTGCCCTGGCGGGGGCCTTTGACATCGGCGAGGACAAAACTCGTGTTGCTGTGGTTCAGTACAGCACAGACACTCGCACTGAGTTCCCCCTCACTCGTTACACCAGAAGAGGAGACCTTCTGCAAGCCATAAACTCACTGCCTTACAAAGGAGGGAACACTATGACCGGTAAGGGGGCTGGAGAGAATTTGATTTAATTTTAAATGTAAAGACTGTGTCAATGTGTTAAGTTGAATCTGCCAATGTAAAAATTACAAGATGTATAATTCTTCGTTTAGGTGATGCCATAGATTACCTGATGAAAAACATCTTCACTGAGGCAGCTGGGTCAAGAAAAGGATTTCCCAAGGTAGCCATGATCATCACTGATGGAAAATCCCAGGACCCAGTGGAGGAGCATGCTGAAAAACTTAGGAACATCGGAGTGGAAATATTTGTACTAGGTATGTTTTATTATTCAGGGTTTTGTTAAATCGTGGAGGGTTGTCTGTTCTTGGAAACTGTTTTAGTTTTCCATTGATTTTCATCATGAGATCCACATTTGCCCTTAAGAAAAGTGAAATACTGTTGTTTTTCAAAACTTTAGCCGGACTCCAAAGCAGCTAAGCGTCTCTCACATCTGCAAAGCAGACAGCATTGAACGCTTGATTTATTGGTGCTGTCGCACGTCTTTCCGTGCAGGTATCAAAGGAGCAGATGAAGATGAGCTCAAAGAAATTGCCTCTACACCTCACGGCAAGCATGTATACAATGTGCCCAACTTTGACCTGATCCAAGATGTCCAGAAAAAGATCATCACTGAAGTTTGCTCTGGTGTAGATGAGCAGCTTACCTCTTTGGTCAGTGGGGAAGAAAGTAAGTAAAATCATAATCATTTAATATGTGTTTGAGATTCTGTGTTTGACTTACAATTTTTTTTCTCAAATAATATACTTTATTTTGCATCTTTTACCAGTGGTGGAGCCTGCCTCTAACTTGCAAGTAACAGAAATTGCATCCAAGTCAATGAGGGTGACATGGGATCCCTCCCCGGGTGAAATCACAGGCTACAAGCTGACCCTTATTCCCATGGTGCCTGGAATGAAGCGACAAGAACTGTACATTGGACCCACACAGACATCTATAAATGCACGAGACCTCTCTCCTGAGACCGAGTATGAGATCAGTTTGTTTGCCTTGAAAGGTCTGACTCCAAGTGAACCCATTCTGGATCTAGCAAAGACTCAGCCGGTCAAGGTGTCCACTGGTAAGTGCAGAATTTACTCTTGCTGAAAAAACACACTCTATGAAATGTAGTCACTTAATTTATAATGTCCTGTTATTTCCTAGAGTGCTCCCTGGGAGTGGATGTGCAGGCTGATGTGGTGCTACTGGTTGATGGCTCATACAGTATTGGATTACAGAACTTTGCTAAAGTCCGTGCCTTCCTCGAGGTGCTGGTCACTTCCTTTGACATTGGACCCAATAAAATTCAGATTAGCTTGGTCCAGTACAGTCGAGATCCACACACAGAGTTTGCCCTAAACACCCATCATGACATTAATGCTGCTGTCAAAGCTGTGCGTAGCTTCCCGTACCGTGGTGGTTCCACAAATACTGGCAAAGCAATGACATATGTCAGAGAAAGGATCTTCGTCCCAGGTCGTGGAGCGCGGGATAATGTTCCTCGTGTCATGGTCCTCATCACCGATGGAAAGTCATCAGACTCTTTTAAGGATGCGGCCGCCAAACTGAGGAATGTTGATGTGGAGATCTTTGCTGTTGGTGTGAAGGATGCAGTGAGGTCTGAGCTGGAGGCCATTGCCAATCCGCCAGCTGACACTCATGTCTATGAAGTTGAGGACTTTGATGCTTTCCAGAGAATTTCCAAGGAGCTGACTCAGTCCATCTGTCTGAGGATTGAACAGGAACTTTTGAAGATCAAAAAGAAAAGTGAGTGCAAAGTATTTAAAGAATATTTACAGCTTTAGTTGGTTATTTTACTCAATATAAAGGTAAATGACCAAATTTGTCAGTCTATTGATAAACAAGACTTAATAATATAGAGTTGCATTTACCTTTGTAATCCAAGTTTATTGTTATTACTTGTTTCATCATTAACTTTTTTTTAAACCAGAATAATAATAATAAAAAAACAAAACCTAGGGATTAAAGTATTTTTTACAAGGTTGACCAGGCCGAGAGGCAACACACTGACCTCTTGGCCAGCAGCGCACACTTCAGAAACACAAATTGTTAAAACAATTTAAGCAATTTTAAAACAATACTTCTCCTATCTTACAACTGCAAAATAGTAATTTTACATTTGTTATTAAGACTAATCTTAAAAAAGCAGTGAAGGTAGACATTAAAAAAGAAGATAAAGTGCCAGTAACTGTAAGCAATATAATAACATAAAGCTAAACATGAACTTATTACTTCAATTTTCACTTAAATGTCATTAAGACACTGGCACTGCTTTGTGGATGCCTTTTACTTGAGAACAAATAGACAATTCTAAAAAAATTACATCTTAGAATACCTGTCTTGATCTTAATATTAAGATTTTTCAGTTGCATGGCAGAAAACCAGTCAGATATGCTTGAAGCTGTGCTCAGTTTCATGCATTTTAACATTGGAGAAGCATGCTCACTAAGAGAGGTTGGAAAGTATTATGTGTGCAATTAGATACAATAGGTACTGAATCAATTGGATTCAAGCAACCAGGCTGTTCCTACTGAATCAAAAGTCACTGAAAGTTTAAGAGGACGTAGAGAAGTTTCTATATAGTCTATGCTTGTTCACTGTAAATATTCCACTCAGTGTTAGGTAGTAACACAATGAATTTTACAGTTTAAGAGCTGAACACAGCGATAGTAGATCCACTTCAGAATGTGCCAGAATTTTAGCTTCTGTACCCAATCTAAAAAAACAAAATTTCTAAAGAGATATTCCTTTGCGTGCAGGCCTCCTTTCTCCTCAAGATCTCCGTTTCTCTGAGATTACCTCCAGAAGCTTCCGTGCTACTTGGACAGCTCCTGCTGCTGCCGTTTTGTCTTACCTTGTGCGTTTCCGCAAGGCTGAAGATATCACTGGAGACTATGTTTCCCTGATAGTGCCAGGAGATACCACCACATCCATTCTTCCCCATCTTTTCCCAGTCACCACCTACGAAGTCAATGTCTTTTCTCAGTATGACAAAGGAGACAGTTTTCCTTTGACCGGTGAAGAAACAACTCTTGAAGGTAAAAGATTTATTCAGGTTTGTTATAAGATTTCTGAATAGGAGGTCGATTTTTCCATTTCTAATCAAACTTTTCCTCTCAGAGCAAGGCCAAGTTCGGAACCTGCGAGTGTCAGAGGAAACAACAAACAGTTTCAGGGTTTCATGGCAGGCTGCTCCTGGTGCTGTGATTAGGTACCGCCTGTCATATGTTCCTCTAAGTGGCACAGGAGAAATAATAGAGGCCCAGACCATTGGAGCAGAAACTACCATAGTTCTCCAAGAGCTCTTCCCAATCACCACCTACCGCGTCTCTGTGTCCCCCGAGTATGCAAGTGGCATGGGAGATGAAATGTTGATTGATGGTACCACCAAGGAAGGTAAGCCAGGAAACCTCAATTGATCAGTATACTTTTTCTGTCGTGAGTAGCTTTCTGAATCATTCATGCCTGTTTTCAGTTCGGGGATCTCCACGAGACCTTCGTGTCTTTGAAGAAACAATATCAACAATGAAACTGACATGGCAGGCTGCTCCGGGAAATGTTGTTCAGTACCGCATTGCCTATAAACCTGCAGAAGGAGGTGAGAGGAAGGAGATATCTGTCAATGGAGATACGACCCAGGCTATGTTGAAGAACCTCCAACCAGCCACTGAATATGAGCTGTTTGTGACTGCACGCTATTCCACCGGCTTGGGGGATCCTCTTCTGGGTACAGGAACTACTTTAGAAGGTAGGAAGCAATTCCACTTAAAGTGAAAGTTTAAAACTCCTAGATGTTAGTATGTTGAACAAGGTATTTTGTGTTGATGAATATATTATGTTCTTTTTCTCATAAAATCTTAGACTGAGATGATCATTTTGGAAAAAAAAAATGTTAAGGATTTCTAGTTTGTCATGCCTCCGCATGGCTGAAAACTAAAATTAATTCACTTTTTTATGTCGCAAGTCTGTCACAAAATTTCTGAATCAAATAATTGTGTCATTTTCTTGGAATAACACAAAGAAGCATAAAATGGTGATGTGGAAGTAAAGTAATAGATCCTTTCAAAATTTATTGCAAAATCTGAAAAGTGTACCATTGTGTAAAAATATAACAAGGGAGACGTACATATGTACTCAGCTCAGTAATTTATTAGATTTTTAGAAAAACTATTTGCTATATTATAGTTGTTTATTTTTCACATCTGACCTTATTTTGTGTGTTTGCTGTCTCCTTTCAATCATTTGTGGCAAACTGCATGAGGAAATTACCTTGGCTCTCTTTCTACAACTCAAAATCTTGCCAATCTTCTAGGCGCCAGAGTTGTAGAGCGAATATTTAATAATTGTCCTATGGATTCTCCCACTTGAGCTGTGAATCCTTGATGCTGCAGTGGCCTCCTTGTTGGTTTTATGATTAATGTTCCACTTCCATGAGCTGTCAGCTTAGGGAGTTAGTCATTTAAGTTTGCAATTATACCCATGAGTTGTTCTCAGATGGAATATTGTTTTTGTAGCCTAACCTTTCTAAGCTGTTCCACAAATGTATCCCTGACTTGTCTGCTGTGTTTCTGGGTCTTTGTTACGGTGTTTTTTCAACCAAAGCTTTTCACAAATCTGAGTTCAAATTACACACAGAGGAACTCTGTACTTAGTAATGAGGTGTTGTGTATCTTGTATTAGATTTTATTGTAGGGTATCAGATTAAAAGGGTGTTACGTTCTGCATGTCACACTTCTTCAATTTTTATTTGTAAAATCTGATACATTTTTTTTTCCACCACATTTTTTACACAACTTTTTTTTTTTTTTATAAAATATGATGTAGTTTGTGATTGTAATGGAACGTAAAGTAAAACTGATATGAGTACATTGACAAGGCACAATGAGTTGGACCACTGTTTGTACAAGTTTCAGAAGTAAGGAAAGAGTGCTGCACTCAAAGTCATTCTTTTTGCACAGATGGTGGATTGTGGTAGCTTTGCTTCCCATTAAGGAAGTGGGAATTAAATAAATTTGGAATGCTCGTAAATGGTGAAAACATATGGAACAACTTGCATCTAGTCTAAGTCATATACTTGTTTGGCAGTACTTTTGTATGTTGGTTTATATGGGATGTGTCATTTATTGAATTATTATAGCCCATCTGATATATTTAGGATATTTTGTTGCTAATACAAAATATCATTTTACTCTGAAAATACATAATTGTGGCCAAATGTCTACTTTCAGCAAAACCCATCTGACAGAACTGAGAATTCAGCAGCTGCAGGCCATCTGTGAGCTATGTTGTTGATCATGGAACAAAAGGTGGCTTGGTGCTCTGGTCATCTCACACAGCGCAGGAAGTTTGTTGTAGTCACCCTTGAGAAGAAGGTCAGAGAGGGAGAGCTACATGGAGGCAAGGTCTGAAAGGTCAACAACAAAGATACTTTGTTTAACAGAGAATACCACTGTTGCACTTTCCGTTCTGAAGGAGCTAAAGGATTTACTTTGTAACTTAAAGTAGGGTACTACCTTGAGCGCACTATTCTGCACTAGAAGGCTTTCTATCAATCACTGAATTTTGCTGAACATTAAACATATTTGCTTGGTTTGAAGATGGATTCTTATGGTAAGGTTAAGAGGATTAGTGTTCTTGGCCCATCTGCACAGGAACGGGCACAAATTTTTTTTAGGATGGCCTGGTTTAAATTAGGGTGCTCCATCAGAAACTGACTGAAATAACAGGAACATTTTTGACTGAGTTTAATTTGTCATTTTAAGTGCCAAAGAGAACACAGTCTAGTGGTTGTCTTAAATCACAACCAAGAGTTTACTTATGGAAAGCAGTTATATAACATAGAAATAATTATATGTAAATGTAATTGGGGTGAAGGAGAGGAAATTTATTTTCTCTTGGTTGTTCTAAGCAAACAAAGTGCTTTGTTAGCACATTAAGACCCAATCTGTGGTGTTGTCAGCTACACGCCCACTCACAAAACGCTTCATTGACAAAGCACGTTGCTTACCCACCTAAAGCTATAAAACTGTCATTCCACAACAATAATCTAACAGTGTTGGGTGACACTTTTTGAATGACCCACTTTGTGAAATCTGTGTAGGCACGAACTCAAAGGCTTGCACAAAGACCTCCCTTGTGACAAACAAGAAGCAACTGCCAAGACAGGAGCTTTGAGCTGGACAGAAAAATCCTGAGAGGACTCAGCTGGAATACACAGAAGGTGTCAGAAGGAGGACTTGGATGAACATCCCGTTTGTGGATATTATACACAAACATAGTGAAATTATTTACTTTATCTCAGGGAGTTTTATTCCGCCTGTGGAAGATGTTACCTAATGTTGCCTTGAATGGTGGGTGATCTGTCTGTCTCGTCTGAGAGCGGACTGTCTATTAATCTTCCTCGAGGGTGGAGCTAAAGACAGGAAGAGACACAGCATGAGGATGAGAGGAAAGAATGTTACTTCATAATGTGAAATACAATGCCTTAGGCTATTGGGTGGGTTCAAAGCTTATTAAAACATCAAATGGTTCCACATTCAAGCCAACAAAACTGAATCTACTGTTCACATGATACCTGAAAAGTTGTCATACCAACACATGATCACACCCAGTAACTAGTCAATACAAATACCAACTCACCCAGTTGCATGAGAGTAACTGCTTGCCCTTCATTTCAGCTTATTTACTGTTCATGTATCTAGATGTGGTGAAAACGACTTGCTGAAGTTTAAATTGACCATTAGAATGGGGAAAAAAAGTGGACTTAGTCATTTAAAATGTATTGATGTTGTTATAAGAAAGATTGCCTAGTGGAATTTGATGGAACGATCATGATTGCAGAGGATTTTCTGAAAAAGAGAATGGTTAAAAAAAAAAATGCAGTTTTGAAGTGCAGTATAGAAAAACAGGTTCCTCTTGAAAATGAGATCTAGATCTCAACGGGGTTTACCTGGTTAAATAAAGGAAATAAAAGAATGATATGGTAGCTAATTCCTTCATTCCTTCTTTGTTGCAAAGCAGGAATGAGAAAATCCTTTGTGTTTGCATAGCACATTGAACCTTGAAGCACAAGGGCTACAGTAGCAGAAGCCTGGTCTGGAGGTCTCTCTTCTTAGGTCAGAACTGGAAACCAGGGCAAAATTGGACAATAAAAGCCTGGAAAGATGATACGTGTTCCAATGAGTCCAAACTTTAGCTGCAATATTCAAATGGTATGGCTACGTTTCAGAGTAAACAACATGAAAGAATGGATCTATCCTATCTTATATCAAAGGTTCTGGCTGCTCCAGGTGTAATGTTGTGTGGGATATTTTATTGGCATGCTTGGGAATCCTTGAGCATTGTTTCAAGTCCAATACCTACCTGACCACGTCTGTCCATTTATGACTACTGTGTGCACATCTTCTGATGGGTAAGATAATACAGCATGTAACAAAGTTCTAATCCTCTCAGTCTGGTCTCTTGAACATAATAAGTTTACTGGACTTCATTGGATTTTAGTGTCACCAGATCTAAATCCAACAGAGCATCTTTAGGATGTAGTTGAATCGAAGCTTTGCATTGCTGATGCACAGTTGACCCATCTGCAGCTGTATTGTCAGTATGAGCCAGCTATGCCAAAAGATTATAGAGCAGGGGTCCCCAAACTATGGCCCGTGGGCTGGATCCGGCCCGCCTCCTCATGTGGTTTGGCCCCCTGAACAATACCGGATCTGGCCCGTCTCCTCATTTGGTCTGGCCCCCTGAACAATACCAGAGAGCTTTCAGTGTTTTTTTTCATATATATGTGGATTTTTCTTCAACCACCAGGGGGGCTCTTGAGCAGATATGAAACTTAGTTTCCCTCAATGGAATATATACTAGTCAGTACCAGTCACCGTTTCGCTCACGGTTTTTTTTTCCATTTGCATTCTGGGTAAAAATCTATCTACAAACGCTAATATGTCGTCGGCAGTAATCCATCCCTCCCCCCCCCCTCCCCTCGTCAACAAAACTTTTCTAAGGTTTCTTTGACCGGCCCCCGACCAGAAAAGGGAACAGTCATGTGGCCCTCCCAGGAAAAAGTTTGGGGACCCCTGTTGGAGAGCAAAGGGATAATGGGACTCAGCTAAATACTTGAAAGTTCAACTGTCCAAAGTGGCCAGTTCTAATTTGTAGAAGAACACAGGGTAATGCCCTGGGCTACCTTTTAGACATTTTCAGGCTTTGTCAGACGTATTGTCAGAATAGTTTTCTTCACCACTGCGAAGATCCTGTGATGTATGGCTTGGGGCAGACAGACTTGGCTTACAAACAGTGAAGACCTCATCTTTGTGGTTTGTGTGTATGTTTAAGTGAACCAAGAGAAATAAAGTAAGGTGACAGCGCTGAGATGGCAAAACTTCATTTTTCCTGGAGTCATTTTGAAGGGGTTTGTGGAAAAAAAAGCAATTCAGACTGAGTAAGAGTTCAGTGGAATCATTGAACTCAGCAGCTATTTCTCTGTTGATTTATGAAATAGGCACATAATACCAATGTTCTGCTGAAAAAAAAAGAAAACAAAAAAACAGTTTGTTCCATCACTGAAACTTTGCTACTGTATGCTGAATTTTGACCTTTTCTTCTCTTGTTTGGAAGGTTGTGTCTCGTAAAGCAAAAGTTATGAAATCACAATATCTGCAGGAAAAGATAGTTTGTTCTGTCTCCTTGGGTTTTCAACAAACATTCATTTCAGCTGCGATGGCTTGATGGGTTAGGATCAAAGCTGATCCAAGGAAGGAACAGTAGTGAACTGGCAACATGGTCACGCTGACTCCTGTCTGCCACTGAAAGTGTCAACAATGGACTTGTCAGCATCAGAACTGGACTATAGAGGAATGGACGATCAGGTGGCCTGATCTGATCATATTTTGTACTTGGACAGTAAGCATATCGAGCTCCGGAACCCACCTGGTACTGGGATGGGATCTACTTTTGGAAGATGCAATCTGACAAAAGCAGTTAAATGCTATGAAACAATGTGGACATTAGACTGATTAATTTGTTAGGTCTGTTTTAGCAGCAGATAGGTTACCAAAATACTCATCAACAGGTGGTCATAATGTTTTACCTGATCATCATTAGAGTTACCCCCTTTTCAGACCTTGATTTAGGAGCCTCTTGACTTTATAAATTAAACAATTTGAAAGAGTGCCGAGTAGAAACTGCTGCAATCCTTTCTGTAAATATGCATGTACACAACCAAGGTACATGTAAACATATTTTTGGTAACTAAACACACTTGAAAAACTGACAAATTCTGAATGAGTATTTAATTCTTGGTTGTAAACCATGGTGGCGCCTGTGTACCATGTGCTTTGTTTATGAGTGCTTTGCTCCTTGGAGTGTCCACTGCTCTTGAGTTTGCCTCTAAGTATTGATGAAAAGCAAGCCGCTGCCTGCAGAAGTCATTATCTTGTGATCTTTTCGTGCTACGGCTCACAAGGCTGCTGGAAAAGTCAGTCAAGTTCATCCAGCTCACGCTGCTGTGCTAAGATAAATCTTCTATTTGATCATGTGGTTATTTTTAAGAGGCCCGTGCTTTTTTTCGTGGTTCTCCAAAATCTGGAACTCTTCACTAGCTTCTGGGCTTGGCCATCACTCATGAAAAATGGCCACTGTTCAGATTGCTCTACTTCACAGGTAGGCAGATGGGCACTATGGCAGTTCTAGTAGAATAAGTGGACACCCAGAAGGACTTAAAGGTTACTGCTTTGAGACAATTGTAAAAGTTATGCATTTCCTCTATGTTGAATTTGTTTTGTGGCTCATTCTTTACATTGTGTCATTTCTCTATCCCATTTTCATTTTGTTTGATGAATGGAGTTTGTGCTGGACCACCCTGCTTGAAGGCTCTGCTGTGTCTGTGATTATATTGCCATTAGCTGCTGGCATGTTGGGGTTAAGAGGCTTGAATGACGATCAGATCAGCATCCCTAAGGATGTGTGGGAGTCTATGTGCAGCAGCCCATCTTCCTGTGGTGAATCCATCGCTGTATGGCAGCCAGACAGACAAATCCACCTCGACGTTGGTTTCCCTCTCAGCCAAGCATGTGGTGGCTGTCCATCATAAAATCCCCTCCTCTGCATTTCCTTGTGTTTCTCCTTTCACAGTGGTCCCCCGGGAAAAGTGAGCAAAAACAGCAGGGCTCGCACAACATCTGCAACTGTAGAAAACACACTTTGTGGGTCTCGTTTCCTCTGTTTCAGTGGAAAAATTCAAGTTCTGCCGGGGGGAGGTTTTGGGGCGATATATGATTTGTAATGAGTTTTCCAGAACTTTTTCCAGGAGGCATGCAGAAAATCAAGTTGCTCAAACAGATCCTGAGGGGTTGAAGTGGAGACAGATTAGTGGTGGTGGTTTATTGCTAGGTCTGCTCCTGCTGTCCATTTTGTGTTTTGTTCACTTCCTCGAATAACAAGATGTCTATATTAGACATCAGTCGCAGCTTGATAAAGCAATCATTTTGTTGGAGTTTCTTAAAGGGACAGAGAGATTCTGAATTTTAATTTTGCTTCTGATTTTCAGCTTCCGTGCTACTATTTTAAAATTGTGGTCGGCACATCAAGCTACATCAATCAGACTCATTAGCTGCAGCTCATCACTCTGCCCTAAGTTCATCAAGAGAAAAGTAAACTTTATTGGACTTTGGTACATTCTATTGTTTGAGCAGCTAAGCTCATTTGTTCCTGTTCTTAATAAGATCTTGTATTTGTTTGGCAATGATCATGGTGGATTTACAGTCAGCTAGTCAGACTTCAGGTTCTGCAAACATAACTGCAGTATAGTAAAGGCCTTTGCATACTTTACAAGAGTATGATAGTTTTCCTCTTTGATGTGATGTGGACAGATCAAGAACAAATGTGTTTTCTAGCCAGGACAGTTCATCTCATTATTCGACTCAGGTGTGTTTAAGTCGAGACAAATCTAAAACTTGCAGGACATCGGCCCTTGAGGACTTTAGTCTGACAAATCTTGTAGACGTTCTGGTCTTGGATCTTGTTGGGGCATGTCTTTGATCTTTCTCTAAAGAAAAGCCAGTCACAAAACGTAATAAAACATATTTTTAATAATTCCCCACTTATGTGTAAAAAGCAGCTTACTTTAGTTGCACATTAAATAGGGTTCAAGTAAAGGTCTAAGATGTTTTTGAGATTGGAGTTGTTTTAAGAGAGGTCTACGCATTCTTTGGACTTGTTCCCTCTAAGGCTAGCCCTTAGCATCAGACTCCAGGACCAATAAATCTAAATGCACCCCACTTTAAAATCCCTGAACTCTCATTTTAAAGCATTTTGAACATTAGCTGTTATACACCAATTGTTTTTACAGTTAAACAAAAAAACGCAGAGGAAATTGTTTGGCAAAAACAAGTAAACTGGAAGCTCATACTGTACTGTTCCTAAAGTCATAATGCAATTACTTACCTGTAGTTGTTCTTAATTTATCCATAGAGCTTGGCTCACCCAGAGACTTGGTGACCAAAGACGTCACCGACACCAGTTTTGTGGTGTCCTGGAAGGCAGCTCCAGGTAATGTTCGCCAGTACAGGGTCACTTGGAAGTCCCTGTTCAGTGACGAGACTGGAGAAAAGACAACACCTGGAGACACCACCGCCACCGTCCTGGATGGTCTTACCCCAGAGACACGTTACCAGGTGTCAGTGTTTGCTGTTTATGGTCATGGAGAGGGCCAGCCACTGGTTGGAGAAGAAACCACTGACAGTAAGTTTTTATTTCCTTTTTATCATATCTTTTTCTCTGTTATGATTGATTATAGCTTTTGTTTCTATTTTCTGACACTTTTTAGTTTAATAATTTTTCAGTTTTGGCTTTGGTAGAGTTTCTTTTTGAAACTCTTCCAAAGTTTGTTAAGACAGCTTTTCTCTTTTTTCTCCTGTCATACCTTAAAATTGGTAAAGAGCGTTTCTGAGTTTCATAAGTGATCTTAAATCCATAAATATTCAAATCTCAAGTTAAGCTTTGTTGAATTCCTTTTAATCAACGTTTATGATAATTCTGCAGAGACAATAACGTAATGAGGTGCTCGAAAAAGGCTGTGTGCAATTTAAATTTAAATGTAGAGTTGATGTAATTCCAAAGACACTTGCACATGGTTTTCATGAGACATTCAGAGCTGACAGACTCTTGCTTTTTATTATTGTTAGACCATAATGATGCTTGAATGAGCAAAGCATATGGAGAGGAAACTTGCTCCAACAGGGAGGAATTTTTCCACCAGTTAGTGAAAAGGAATGTGCTAAAGAAAAATTTGTGTTCTTTTGATTTTGATCATCTTTAAAGATGGCATATGCCAAAAGGAAGCATGAGGCAGGTCCGCTGACCTGAACTTTCTTGAAGTTGCACCTCCATCTGCTGATTTATTTCCTTGAGCCTTTTCATAAATCTTAGGTCTCTTTGGGCTGAGTAACACATGGCAAACTTGGATTTGCAGCTTTTTTCCATCAATAAAAGTACTCCCTCTGAAATAAAACATTCTGAATATTTTCCCCAGCTCATTTCGAAACCTCTGAGTATTCACACTTTTTTTTTCTTTTAATCCTGGAAAAATACAAACTGCTTTTATAGGTTTGCTATAGAAATACATGCCAGTTTATAAATTTGGTTTGGTTTAATGTATATGTTGGGAAGTTTGAAAGGTTTCAGTCAGTTTATTTTGGCATGCATGTGGAACTATCTATGTATGTTGCTGTTTAGTTGCTGTACAACAGGGACGTTTGCATTTCGAAAGTTGGATTGTTAACACAGGTGGTAAAGGATTCTTGAGAATAGGGACAAAATGGGTTTTAATTTTCTCATATTTTTTTTTTAATTATTTCTCAACCTTATGTATGCAAATATGATAAATAATGTTTAGGAAATGTAAAGATGCTAAGGTGCAGGCTCCCAGTTGCAATTTTGTTTTTTTAAATTACATTTTTAATCGACCTGACCTAGAACGTTGTCATCACCATCTGACAAAAATAAATATAAAATGATTTTTAAAATACCCTATTAGTGCTATTTTTTTTTACTAATTTTACAGACAAATGCTTCTCAAGAAACAAAAGAAATATTATTTAAAACAAAAAAA
>NW_015115285.1:57943-61851 GCF_001443285.1 Poecilia latipinna
AGACGGGCTCTTTATTAAACGCCGTGAAAACTATAAAGATAAAATACAAAGCTTTAGATGCAGATCAGTGATTCTTGAGAATAGGGACAAAATGGGTTTTAATTTTCCCATAATTTTTTTTTTAATTATTTCTCAACCTTATGTATGCAAATATGATAAATAATGTTTAGGAAATGTAAAGATGCTAAGGTGCAGGCTCCCAGTTGCAAATTCTTTTAAAAAATTACATTTTTAATTGACCTGACCCAGAACTTTGTCATCACCATCTGACAAAAATAAATATAAAATGATTTTTAAAATACCCTATAAGTGATATTTTTACTCATTTTACAGACAAATGCTTCTCAAGAAACAAAATAAATATTATTTAAAACAAAAAACAACAAAAAGTCCATCTGACGGAGTTGACACAGAACTGAAGGTGGTGACAAACTAGTGAGTAAAATGAAAAACTTGATACATGTGAACTAGTGCAATTCATGTAAAATACATTAAAATGAATTAATTGCACATTTAAGTGAGATTTGTCAACAATATCACTGAAAGAGTCAGAAAAACTCTGATGGAGTTGACATCTGACGGAGTTGACGAAATGCCAAACTACCTCAATTTCTATGATGTTACTCTGAAGGAGGCCATATTGTAGCTCATCAGGTCCATGAAATCTTTACAGTTTACCGAAATTAAGCTTTTATTTCACAAAATTTCATCAAAGTTTTGTAAATTGTCAGTTATGGAGTTGACACATCATGGTTGTGACAAGCAACTGAGGAATAAAACAGAAGAAAAAACTAAAGAATAACATAAGCTAACCAGAGCTAACTAGCCCTCTTAGCAAAGGCAGAGAAAAGACGACGTCATGGGGTCCTCAGAAGTTCTGGTGCCCCCCAATAATGCCTGATTTTTTTTTTTACATTCTTTTCATGTATTACGGTGTTGACAAAAACTAGGGACACATTTCAACGGAGTTGGAAAATATCTAAAAATTATTTTTAATTCAATTTATTGATACTTTTATAATTATTTATATGACTACTTATACTTAATTGTCATAATATATTGTTTTAAACTATTATAATGTATTGAGTTCTGCTCCTGGACAAGGGATTTTACAGGCATCATCCACCGACTACAATGTTTAAAATAAAAAAATATTCAGCAAATACCAGGAAAATATACATTGTTGTGCTCACATGACCCAGGTTAGTTTAGTCAGATATTTGAAAAAAATATATTTTGTGTATATTTTATTCAAATTTGGTGCTTTACCCATAGGACCTGTTTTGTCCCTATTCTCAAGAATCACTGGTATTCATTTAGCATGCTTGGCCATACAAAAAATGCATTAAAAAGACTTACTTCCTAAGGCTGTTCATTCACTGTGTATCCCTTTTGATGTATCATTGAATTTTACTTCCTCACTCGCAGTCTCAGCCAGCAGCAAAACAATTGTCGTTTCGGATGAGACAGAGAAGACCATGAAGGTGACGTGGCAGCCAGCGCCTGGAAATGTGGTCAACTACCGTGTTACCTACAAACCACAGCCAGGAGGGCGCCAGCTAGCTGCCAAAGTACCCGGTGGCACCACCTCTACTGTCCTGAGACGCCTTACCCCTTTCACAACCTATGACCTGACTGTGGTGCCAGTCTATCGTTCCGGGGAAGGCAAAACAAGGGAAGGAGAAGGAACAACACGTATGTTGCCATTTTATGATCAACCAAATCGTGATCATGTACTTTACAGTGCAGAGTTTACTGACACATTTATTCTTTGCATTTCAATTCTCCTCTCGCCAGTGTCACCTTATAAAGGTCCCAGGAATCTTCAGACATCTGAACCAACAAAGACAAGCTTCAGAGTGACTTGGGACCATGCTCCTGGTGATGTTAAGGGCTATAAAGTCAAATTTCACCCTGCTGAGGACGACATAGACCTGAGGGAACTTATGGTTGGTCCCTATGACAATACTGTTGTGCTTGAGGAACTCAGGTGTGTATTTACATCCTTCCTATACTAATTTTGCATTTATTTAAACCATTAAAAAATGTTTAGACTACATGTAATTATGACGTTTGTTGGTTCACAGAGCTGGTACTAAATACACAGTGAGTGTGTTTGGTATGTTTGATGGAGGAGAGAGTGTGCCACTGGCTGGAGAAGAGAACACAACATACTCTGATGCACCAGAGCCTCCTCCATATGATGGACCAAGTAAAGTTACTTAAGATTATTCTACAAAACACCGAGATATGATTTGAAAATATTTGAAAATTCAAACAAGAGTGCGAACAACTGAAATATGTACATTCATATAATTATACAGTGCCTTGCAATGGTTTTTAAAGTACACCTCTAACCTTTTTACGCATTGTCACATTATAATTGTAAAGGATGTTTTTTTTTCTTTATCTTGGACAGGAAAGGTGACAATAGTTCACAAATACATGAAGCTAAATGCAGGGCAATCCTTAAAGAAAACCTGTCTGAGGCTGTAAAGGGCTTTTGATTGGCATGGAAGGGATCCTGTCTTTGCAGACAGGATCCCTAAACACAACAGGAACATCTCCATTAGCCAAGGGGTTGCTCTCCCTGGGCACCAAACAGGCTAGGACCACCTCTGCGTAAACATACAGCCAAAGCTAGATCAAAGCACATCCATGTGTTAGGATGGTCCAGTGAAAGTCCAGGCTTACATCCAACTGAGAATCTGTAGCAATACTTCCAAATTAACATTTGCAGACAATTTCTATCCACTTTGTTTGATCTTGAGCAATTTTGCATAAAGTAAACAAACAAAAATGTTGGTCAAAAGCTGACAGATGTACCGCAAAAGACTTGCAGCTGTGATAGCAGAGGAACGTAGAACTTAATGCACACGGCCCTTCACGATTTTATTTGGAAGAAAATACATTGATTTTTAAATTATACACTAATTTGTGTTGCTGGATCACAAAAAATCAAAATAAAATACAAAGATTTCAGCTATAGTTGCAATGTGAAACAATGTGAAAAAAGTTAAAGGCACCTGAACATTTGTTTGTGGTGCACTGTATCTGTCGTCATGTAAAGTAACATCTCCAGTGTTTGGTTTTTCTGTGGTAAGAATCTAGCACCGGACACTATAAATTTTCACTTAGACAACTATGCTATAAACACTAGCCCTATAAAAGTAAAAGAGGTTCTCTGAATGCCATTCCTTAAAGCAAATTTCCTTGTACAATAACAGATGTCAAGGAAGACTCACTTGTCTGAGCTTTTTATTTTTTGTTTGCTTTGCTTGCGAGCCTTTTAATGTTTCTTCAGCTGAAGTTTAGCCAGTGCAAAAAGAGCCATGTACATACAAGGTTACTGCAGGCATAAAAAGCCTTACTTTTACTGGTTAGTGAGTAAGACTGACACACAAACACACAGTAAGTGGGAGAGGAAGGAAAATGTTGTGGTTCACTGGAAAGAGTAGTGGAGGTCAGTTGGACGTCTTGCTCCTTATAAGGAGACATGCAGATTCAGTGACAGCTTTTTGCACATGGAAATTAAATGTAGATTCAAAAGGACATTGTGTGTAGCTTGCTTTAAATAAGAATATTCTAAGTTTTGGTATTTTTGAAGGGATGACTGTACATATATACTTGTTTAACATAGTTGTTTGACTCCTTTTCAGTTCATATCTTATCTTGTGTGCAATATGCATGTGCATATTTAACTTTTTTTTTACATCAAACAAAATGAAATAGAAATAGTAATAATTATTTATTTGATCAGTTTTTCAGAAGTATCCAGTTATCATACTCATTGTGCATCTTTACAGATTGCAGAGTTTAGCGTGTGCACAAACAGGACAGTACATCAAACATAATGTAACCTGTTTTCAGTTGCAGTAAGTGGCACTTAGTGTAGCATCTGACTATTT